>NW_008351466.1:8984428-9018910 GCF_000622305.1 Nannospalax galili | reverse complement strand
TTATTTAATTATGTGTGTGTGTATTTTCTAAGGAAGATTGTAAAGCAAAGAGAACACATTTTGTGTAAAGAAGAATTTTTATATGACAAAATAAGATATTTTTCCTAAAGTTTATTGGACATTTTTCCTAAGGTATATTGGTTGGATTTTTGTAAAATCTAAACAGAATAAAACTAGAAAGATCATGGAAATCCCAAAATATCACAAAATTTTAAAATGTCATGAGAAGATACTTTTAAGAGGAATGGGAGAGGAATATGTTTCTAGGCAGAAAGGATAATGAGAAAAGTTACACAAGAATAAAAGTGAAAGATGTTTATGAGGAAAAGCTGTAGCCATATACTGCTGTACACATCTAGAATCAGTTCTTTAAATGATCCTTAAATTGAGATTATGAATGACAAAGGATACCAGCCTAAGGAAATTTCACATTATCTTGGATGTGATGAGTAAAAAATTACTGATTTTTGTCTAAAAATAGGATGAAATCTGTATGCTTTATAGGCTATTTGATACAAAAATATCTTCAGAATCAAAGATGCTCTGCTTTTTGTACAGGAAAATTCTGCGTAATGTTGTGTCTAATCCTTCAGACAAGCTGCTTAGGAACAGCATCATGCTGTATGTTGCTATGATTTTGTATCTCATGAATTCATGTCAAGTTGTAATCTCATATCAAATTGTTTCCTGAAAGATTGTGTCATTTTGGAGAGGAATTAATTGTATTAATCAGCTATTGTAGAGGCTCTTCATATCCAATTTCTTAGAATCACATCATCCTTTTTATTCGCTTTATTTCAAAAATATTTTTGTGGCCTTTGATTTGAAACCTAGGGCTTCCCATGTGCTAAACAACTATTCTATCCACAATTCCTACAGCATTTTCTTTAATAGTCATTAAAACATCCTTGGTTTATATATTGCTTCCTTATGACTGTGAGAGAACTTCTGGGCAACAATGTATGACACTAGCTTTCCATTAAGAACATCAGCAGAATACAGTACCTGCTGCCTGCTATGTTTCCTGTAGTCCCAGTATCTACTGTAAGACTCTCAGAATTGGATATTCTCATTTGCAGAATTTTGAGACCTGTCATTAGCAGTAACAAGTTAGCTATTTCCCATGAGTTTAATCATTAAATCTAGTATTGAATTCTGAAGATTTCCAAATAATTACTATGTGATATAAAACAACAAAAAGATATAAAACGTGCATGATCCTATTTCCCCAGGCATACTTCTGTTTCACTCTTGTCACTGAATCATATAATCATTCAAATCAACGTTCTTACTTTAAGTGATGTTCTGCTCATTACTTTAAACTTCCCTCCATGTTAACCATTCTTCAAGATTTCTTTCTAGAGAACGTATCAGAGCACAGCATGTCGTTATAAACTTTCAATGTAAAGTTTCCAACTGTCCATCACATCTCACAGATTTCAAAAGCATGTATGTTTCCTCAGAATAATGGGTAGCTCCATGGTCATGGAAAATTAAGGAGAGTCTTAAAAGATGAGTTGTGGGGGTAGCATGGTGGCTTGGACCTGAAACCATAGCAAGAATGAGATCAATCAGGATGCCTCCTATATTTTAGGGGGTTGTACTGGATAGCAGAGTGAATGAGTTGCAGGCATAACTGGGTACAGACTCCTTGTCTCAAAAAAGAAAAACAAAAAAAGCAAACCACACTAAAAGGAAGGTAAGGTGTAGCACCACAAAAATATGGTTATTTTAACGTTGACATGTTAGGTTAACGAGTTCACATTCACTTGCAGAAGGCTGTAATGTAGCATTTGCCAGGATAAAAAGAAAAATCAGAAGTTAGCCTCAAAATAATTTTAGCAATACTTATAATGTGTAAAGTACAATATTTATGTCAAGGAGTAACTCCAGATAGGCTGACTATACTGCAGTTGATGAACTTTCACTGAAGAACATCAGGGAACAATAACTTGACTCAATAGGCCTTAACATAAATGACAAAATGCATGAATACCAGTGGAGGTCTATGGAAGCATGCTGATGAAGAAGGGGATATAAAGAAGACTAAGTTATTGTGTACAAAATATACAAAAATTTCATAAAATACATAAAAAATCAACTGTAATTCATGAGAATTTATGGTAAGAAAGGAGACATTTCACAGCTTTCTGGACATCTATTACGTACTGTAAAGCTTTTAGAAAACAATTAAGTTGTGATGACATTTAGTTTAATTTCAGTGCATTGCTATTAACATCATGCTACTGATCTTCAAATACTTAAAAATAGTCTCTCATCAGTACAGGAAAAATGGAAAAAATTATGCCACTGAATCCCATTTAATTATGAAGTTCATAATAAAGGAATTGAGTAGTTTCCTGATTTCTCTTAGTGATCGACTGAAACTCTTAAAGATCCACCATAAACACCCATGGGAAGGATGCTTGAGACTCAGCTTCATTCAAACTTTCCTCTTTAAGAGGAAAATCTTCTTTAAGAAGATTTCATTGATCTCACAACTGTCATTGTCTTTGTGCAGCAATGACCTAAAAGCTACAGTTCCACACCCTCAATTTTCTATGAAGAGTAGAAAGTTCAAAAAACAGGAAGTGATTCTGATTTTGAGCTTCTTTCTTTCCATTTATGTGATTTAATTCCAATGGCCTGCAGCATGTGGATTCATGCAGCTGCAACTTTAACAAAGCATAGACCCTTTCCAGGTGCATATATCCCTCCAGGCATGTGATATCATTTCTTTGCATGAGTTTAAAAGAGTTGAACATAAAATCTAAGGCATTTCACAGGTCTAAAAGGATTAACATTTCAGAATGAAATATATGTATAAAATAAAATCTATTACCTCTTGTAGTAGACTCTCACATTGAAATTGCCATGGTATATTTTCTCTCAAAAAATCAAAATAAGTGAAATAACAAGAAGTGTTCTATCTGAACACAATAAAATAAGAGATATTGCAAAAATTATGCAAGGTCATGGAAGCAAAACAATATGCTACTGAATGATAAGTTTGTCACTGAAAAAATCATGAAGGAAATCAAGTACATCCCAGAATCAAATGAAAATGAAAGCTCAACATACCAAATCTATGGACACAATGAGGGCAATCATTAAAGGAAAGTTAAGAGCACCAAAAGTCTAAATATATTTCTTAAAAATATGAGATTTCAGATAACCAAATTGATGCACCCTAAGGACATGGTAAGCGTAAGGAAATGAAACAAAGAACAGTAGAGAAGAATAAATTATGTCAGGTCAGAAACTGATGAAACGGAAATGAGAGAAACAGTTCAAAGATTCAATGAAAGCAAAAACATGATTCTTGGAGAAGGTAAGGAAGATAGACAAATGCTTATCCAAATTACCTAAGAGAGAGAGAGAGAATACCCAGCCTAATAAAATTAGAGATAAAAAGAGAGACATAGCAACAGATACAAATAAAATTCAGGATATAATGAGGATGTACCATAAACCAGACAAACCTATGCTCCACTAAACTGAAAACTCTAAAAGATGTGGATGAATTTCCAGATGCATATGACCTCCCCATATTAAAACAAGATAAAATAATTTAAATAGACTTATAACTAACAACAAGGCTGATGCAAAAATACAAGTCTTTCAACAAAAACAAAAAGCCCAGGATCAAATTAACTCACTGCATAATTTGACCAGAAATTTAATGTAACGCCACCTCTACTCAAATAATTTATTCCAGTAGCAGTAGGGATTTCAGAATCAACTATCAGGATAGAAATAGGGAGAGATTCAGCTGAGCTGAAACTGAGCAGCATCTGGTCTGAGATTTAGCATTTTCTTCCCGAAGTCTCAGTACCCAAAGAGCCTGCGACACATACCCAGAGAGGTTCTATGTAGGGTGTGAGTGGCTTAAAGTACTATTACTAATAGAGCTCTTGTCCTCTCTGAAAGTTCCTGAGCCAGACCTCCACTGGCTACAAGAATGGCCCATTAAGTCTCCTTACAGCTTTCAGTGGCTTTTGCAGCCAAACGTTTCAAGCTCTTTCACATTCTTCCTACAAAACAAAGGCCTAAATGCATATGGTCAGACTGATCCCAGGATGACCCCCTCCACACCCAGTTTTGTTTTAGTTTCTTTTCTGTTGCTGTGAAAAATATTCTCACAGAAACAACTTACAGGAGAAAGATGCTCTTTTGGCTTACAATTGGGAGAGGTAGAGTCAATGATGCTGGGAAAGACATGAAAACAGTCATGGAATGTTTGTCAGCAAGACCAGGGATCTAGCTGGTACCTTTGAAACTACAATAAGGAATGAGAGAGAATAACAAGTGAGGTCAAGGTATAAAATCTCAAAACCTGACTCCGATGATAGGCTTCTTTCAAGAAGACTCCACGTGCTGGGGACCCGAGTTAAAATATAGGAGCCTATGGAAGACATTTCACATGCAAACCACATTACTACTAAATTTAGTCTATAAATTTAATACAATCTCAATCAAGACACTAGGGACATTTTTCACATATACACTATAAACAATCTTAACATTTATTAGCACAGAAATCCAAGGACAGACAAACAATTCTGAACAAAAGAATACTGTGGTGGATAAGACCATACCTGACTGTAAGTTATTCTGCAGAGCCATAGTAATAAAAACAGCATGGTACTGATATAAAGACACAGATCCCTGGAATATAATAGAGGACCCAGATATAAATCCATGTGTGGTAGATAATCTTGGTTGTCAACTTGGCATACCTGGGAAGAGGAAACCTCATTTGAAGAATTTCCTCTGTGCGTTTGGCCTGTGGGCATGTGTATACTTCATTTTATTGATTGCTAATTGGTGTAAAGGGTCCAAGTCAGTGTGTGCATTAATATCCCTAAGCAGGTGAGCCTGGGCTGCATGAAAAATGTAGCTGAACATGAGCCTGAGAGTAAGCCTGTGACTAAAGATTTCCACCATGGTTTCTTCATCAAGCTCCTGCCGTGAGTTCCTACCATAGCTTTCCTCAATGAAAGACATAATCACACACACACACACACACATACTTTTAAGGTAGATATGTCAAGACATTAATAAAATAATTTCAGATTCAGGGTACATGCATGAAAACTTTCAGGGTGACTTGTTTTTTATTCAGTTGTTTGGGGAGTGTTACAAGCAGACAGAGTTCTTTGCTATGCCAACATGAATGTCACAAAAAAAATTACATGGTAATAAATATAAACACACACGAGACAATGACAGCAACAAGTAAAAATATGTCTGTATCTCTATCTTTTGAAGGACTAAGGTTAGTTATTGGAGAAATGCCTTTTATTTTTCTGTCAGTGTGTCTTTAATATCACCAGTCCTGTAGGGTGATCATTACATATATAGGGGTGGATTTCTCAGGTCTCTGTATTTTAGCATCAGGAAGGCAGTGTTCAACATTTGAATCCATGGAGCCTAAAGTTTCTGTATTATTGAAAGTTCTTGGGCTAACAGCTGTTTGGATTAGTATATGTTAGGAATATTCTGTGTGTAAAAACGAAAACAGCAGGAGGCCTGGCATGAAGAAAAAGTTTTACCCATTTAGACAGGTAGCAGGAAGGCAAGATTCAACTGTTAAATGGAGGCAGAGAATCCATATTTGGAAATCTCCATACAAGAGAGAATCAAAACAAATATACATGGTCAGTGTTACTAATTACACTCTTTTGGAAGTCCCCCCAAAAATCCTAGTACACTTTTTTAAATTCCTGAGGGTCTGAGGATGTATAATTGAAAAAAGAACATGTAATAAAATTATTTTTGAGCGTCTAATAATTTTCTTTAGGGAGAGTGTTGTAGACAGGCTGTGGATGAATAACAGGAAGCTTTGCTCCTAGTGGGCCCTGTGTGGCTGTTTCCTCCTTTATCATTTTCTTTATAGTAATCTGATAGGAGGCATGGAGGCCTGTATGCAAGTCATTTTAGATCTTTACCTTTGGATTTTACAAAACAGGCACATGTGTACAATGATATCAGAGCTTAAATTTTTACTTCTCAGTGCAACTTTTCCCTTACTCAGTTTGTATTGAGGCCAGAGAGTAGGAGGGTAAATATTAGCCAATTTTACCTTAGGTGTTCAAGATCAGATGTTTCTGAACTTTTGAAACATCATCATGGGGAGTCCAAGGAAACTGTGAATGTTTTTTCCACAAAGATCCTAAGGAGCAAGAGGCACGTGCTAGAGCCTCTGGAGTGGAACAGACTGTAGCCTTCTGCCTAATCTGGGCCTCCAGTGCACTCCTTCCTGTCTTCAAACTCTATCCCCAAGCATCATTTTTGGTGCCCTTAACTGTAGCCACAAAATGATTAGAAATGTTCGTACTTAAAAAGTAAATAAGGGGCTGCAGAGATGACCCAGCAGTTAAGAGCACTGTCTGGTCTTGCAGAGGACCCGCATTTAATTTCCAGCACCCATATGGTGGTTAACAATCATTCGTACCTCCAGTTCCAGGGGAATCCAATGCCTTCTTCTGCCCTCCACGGGTACTTTACTACATGAATGCATTTACATGCATGCAGGCAATACACTTTTAGATAAAAAAATAATAAGTAAAATATCAAATTAAATAAGCAAAAATTAAGAAAAAACTGAAAGGAAATCTCCATTAACCCTAAACCTATATAGTATTCCTTGCTTCGCAAACAAGCCTGCCCAACATCCCCTTAAATCACAATCATAAAATTCTGAAAACAAGTTCTTCATAGACCCTTATCTATAGGTAAAGAATTCAGACTTGAAAATTGTCTACCAGCCTCCATGGCACTGTACCTACACAAAATTGCTTAAGCTCCCCTACTGTTGGGCCCTTGTGGCTATTACAGACTCTTGCTGTTCACTCCACAAGGACTAATAAAGGTCAACATAGATTCTGAGGTTGGTTGCTTTTCTTTCCTCCCTGCGACTCATTCAACTTCTAATGGGAACATTTACCAGTGTAGAGGTAAATTTCCTAACATTTTGGTGTCAAACAGGGAGAGAGTTCTCACCTAGGAGGAAGAGTTAAAATTCATAATTCCTAACAAAAACAAAGACAGCAACAAAAATAAAATGCATGAACTATGAAGCTCTCTGTTTTGGATAAGACAAAATTTGACTGTATGAATTTGGCTGGCCTTTTGTTTAAATTGGCACTCACATTAAAACGCAAGTAAGTGATTTTTGGTGGATTCTGTTGTGGTGGTAGTTTGTTTCCACCTTATTACCTGGGGACTTATCTCTGTACCCCTTGGTATAGGACTGGCTGCACTAAATGAACAACAATGAATTGACAGCAGTTAGGATACAATACAGCAGAAGTAAGGAAAGTATGCAGTATGATTAGCCAGGAGTACTGAGAAGGGGCATGTGCTGGAGAGCTTTAGTGTCAACTTGACACACCCGGGTTGAGGGAGCCACAATTGGGGAATTTCCTTAATTGGACTGGCCTGTTGCCATGTCTGTGAGGCATCTTCTTGATTGTTGTGTGATGTGGAAGGGCCCAGCCCATTGTGGGTAGTGCCACCCCTGGGCACAGGGTGGGCCTGTGTCAAATAAGAAAAGAGGTTGAGCAGGGGACAGGGGAGCAAGCCAGTAAGCAGAGTTCCTCCATGGCCTGTGCTCCAGCTCCTGCCTCCTAGTTCCTGCCCTGAGTTCTTACCTTGGGCTCCCAGATAAACTGTGACCTGGGAGATGTAAGCTAAATAAACCCTTTCCTCCCCAAGATGGTATTGGTCAGAGTATTTTGTCACAGCAATGGAGAAACAAACTAAGACAGGGTAGAACCTATTGTCTTACCCTCTTTTGAATTCTGTATTTGTCAGTAGGGGAAGTTTACTCTTCATCCAATAGAACAAGATAGCACTCAGACTCCCTTTGTCCTTTTAGAACTGTAATGTCTACTCCTTAATATTTGGGTCCATTGGGATGAGACATCAGACTTCTAACACTTGTCCCCGTGAGGGTTTGTCCCTTTAGAGACCAAAAAAAAACAAAACAAACAAACAAAATGTAAGCTGGGATGCCCTGGACTGTATCAGCATTCAAATCCTAAGCAGTGAAATTCGAACAGTGAATAGTCAGCATTCACCTTATCACTTGGCAATAAGGGCACCCAGAAAGGTTTCATAAGCATCACCACCCCATCTACAAAAGGGCCCCTGGATAGGGACATGAGGGGAAAGAGTACAAGCAAATGGACTCAGGGAGAAATGGGTTTTGAGCCACTGGAGCACAGTGGAGTTCAGTTGTTAGCGCTGTTGTAAACCTTCATTCCTTAGAGGACAATTGATGGAACTCAGGGAGATGGATTCATAGTTCAGTCTGAATGAAGACTGATATTAAATGTGAAGAGATGAAATTAAAACAGCAGTCTGCAAGGTCTAAAGATCAATAGAATCACAATTAACATAATAGATGTAAACCATTTCTACCGTAAAATTCAGGGATCCAGTTCCAAAGCTGTGTTCTTATTAATGGGATGGTAGTGATTCCTGTGGTCTTTGTCTGGTTTTGCAGATCTAGTAATTCAAAGGAGACATCAGCATAAGTATTAGTGATATGCACACAGCATTTTGCTTATGGTTAGGAAGGACAATGATGAGGTTTGAGAAAGTATTCTAGGTTTTAGCCTTGCCTCATGGCCTTTTGTGAGCACAGCACTGGCAGAGTGAAATCAGAGGGTCTATGGCCCTCAGAAATAAAGTTGTTATAAACAGTAAACCATGATTTGAAGGCTCAACAGCCTTGTTCGGAATTTCCACTAAGTAAAAAAGATTGCTTAAGGCCCATTGGGATAAGGCACCCAACTGTGTGGCAGCCCACATAGGCCCAGAGTGTGCCAAGGCCCAGAGCGTTGGCATTTTTTCTGATGGCTTTCCTCCAGGAGTCTGCTAGGTGAAAAGAAGAAAAAGAAAGCAATAGGAAAAGACTGGGTTGTAGAAATGAATACTGACATGCCAGGAAAGACCATGATTTGACAGCATGCTTTGGAGCACATGGAAAACATGTAGGTAGCAGTATTTTGACACTCTTACCTTGCTCACACAACTCAGCCACTATCACTCCCAGAATTTTCTGTCTGCAGTGGCTAAGCATCTACCCAGGTGGTTAGTGGGCAGCACCCAATTAGTATGCAACCAATTAGTGTACCCATTGCTTCCTAGTTATGGTGGACAAGGTCATTAGCTGTTTCTTAGTTTTAAGAGAGATCTCAGGAGGAGACGCCAACTAATGCATGTGCTCTTCTGGGATACCTTGTGTCCCAGCCTGTCACTCTGGAGCATAACAGAAAGATATAAACTGTAGAGTGAATCCCTTCAAAAGGAATCTTAAAGCAAAGATAACTTCTGGGGTCTGGAGAAGGAACTTACCTGAGTTGTAGCACTTGTTTTATCCTCAGAGTAGCTTCTTCAAAGTCCTTTTGCTATTGGAGCTCAAATGATGGCTCAGTGGTTAGGAGTGCTTACTTACCACGGTCAACACCCAGCACTGCATGGTGGATGTAACTCCATTTCCAAGGAATCTGATGCCATGGCCATTCATTGGCTTCTGTACACACATAGTACATATATACTCATGAAGGTTGATACACATGAACATAAATTGAAAAACAAGTCAATCTACAGAATCCCTTTGTGATTACTACATGTTTACTGGGGAAACCAAGGCTTCTTTTTTGAGTTTGTAGCATGTTTAATGCAAGGATTTAAAAACTATTTCAGAAGGACTCTCAAAGAAAATTTAATTAACGTTTGAAAGAAAAAGAACAGTATAGGCGAGATTTTAAAAATCTGGCAGCCTCCAGAAGGTCTGGAAATGGAGAAAAGGCATCTTTTTTTATCATGCATCTGAATTCAGAGGAACCATATTCCAAGGAAAAGAGACACAGGAAAGAAAAAGCACTTCAAGAATGGAAATGAATAAGTGAGTTGAGGAAAAAGCCCCAAAAGGATCTGGCCACAAGGTATACAGCCCTTTGTAGAGCCTTAGGCTTCCTGTTTAACATCCTCCTGCACCCTCTTCCCATTCCAATTCTCTACTCATTAGAGTAAGCACAGGCAAGGAAGGGCTTCTAGTCTTCCCCTGCAAACTGATTTCTTTCATATGTTAATCTTGTTGTTATAATTCAGTCCCTATTCATCTGCCTCAGCAGTAGAGATCTGTTGTGATTAAAAAGATTTTAAAAATCAATAATTTGGAAGGAATCTCCCAAAATTCAGGAGAGTATATGGGAGACTTCTGAGAAATTGACCATGACATTTGCAATAAGACAAAAGAAATTCCACAACCATTTCCTTACCATATCTCCTCATAATCAGAAATGAAGACTACCAATACCTAGACATAATAAAATAGAACTTTAAAAAACCAAGGAGAGTTGCAAAATATGAAAATAGAAAGGAGGAAAGAGTATGCTACATGCAAGAACTGCACAATTAGAGTAGTCAAGCCAGGCCATTAATCAATGTATAGGCTAAGGATATCAAGAAAAGAGCGAAATTCGAGAATGAATCTTAACTCATTGAAAATGCCAACCAAGATAATCACATAGTCTCAGTCCAAGAAAGTACATAAGAAATTAAATTTACCCAAAGCAGCAATAAATAACAGAAATCATTTAAAACAAAAACACACCAAAATGTTTCAAAATGATAGAAGTCTATTTACATCAATTAATTTCAAAAAGAAGAAATAAACTCCCCTTATCTACCATAATAGGGTGCTTCACCAAAGGAAATGTTTCTTTTACTAAAAAGGTTTTCAAGGAGTAGTTTGAAACTCATTACTGGGGCTGTGTAACTTGACATCTACCTGGAGGCAGGCTGTCTACTAGAGGCTTTGCTTTGAACCTGAGGAAGAAGTAATTCACCAGACTCAAGTCCAAAAACAGTTTTAGAGCAGAAAATGCAAGTCAAACTTTTATGTCATAAACACAGAAATAGTAGGAATAAATCAACACATGGACAAAATCTTTTGGACTATTGCAAAGTCAATAAGAAAATAATCTATGATGGACTTTAAACTCTGATCACATGAAAGTGAACAAAGCAGTGTTAAATCTTGACAGATATTATGACTCCAAAATGGAAATAGTAATCGAGATAGCCATGTGTTTCTGCCTGGCATGCATAAAGACTAGGACATCAGCTTTTAGCAAACAGAGACAAGAATGAATTTGTATATGCACATAAAATTCACTCCTATGATAAGATCAAAAGAGAATAATTTAGAAGCAGCAGTACTAGAGTGACAAGTGTACATGAGACATTATTGAAAATTATTGAATTATTGAAAATAATTCCAACAAACAGTTAAAGGAGAAATTTTAGAAAACATGAATGAAATAACAATCTCACCATGTAATCTATGGCCTAAACTGTACTTTATTGAATCAACATAAAGGTCAGCAAAGCTTGATGATTGTGATGGAGTTTCTGACCTCACAATAATTAAAGTAAGCAAGATGGTGTCCTGTTCCTACTGCCAAGATGGATCCACACTAGAGAAGCAAAGCTAGAACAAAAGTTTGATATGTAAATCCAAAAGAAAGCCAGTGAAAAATATTTAGGTATAAGTGTGCCACTTATTTTGTGAAATGTGTCTTAAAATAAATAATTTTCAGGAACAAACATAGTCCCACCTATTGCAATTATTACTTTTCTCTTTGCTTTGACCAAATAAATGACAGAGGAAACTTGAGAGAGTATGGATTTCTTCTTTCTCAAACATATTATTGTATGCTCCTTGATTAGTGGGAAAGCATGGACGTTGGAGATTTGTCCATGGTTCTGGGTGCAGGAATTGACTAATTCTTACATCCTGTAAACTAGGAAAGAGAAAGAGAGAACATAGATTGAGTTGGCATGTGACCTTCACTATGGACCCCTGAAGGCCTAAATCTACCAACCTGGCCCTACCCTTTAAAATTTCACAGCCTCCCAAAATACACAGGGATTGTCTTCAAGGAAAATTTCAGTTTCAGTTACAATGCATAGAAAAGGGAGAGACGTCTGAAAATTAGACAGTTGTAATTTAGTAAAAAAAAAAAAGAATGAAAAGCATTGAGAAGACGTTGATTAAAAGATTGTTTCCTTGCATCTTGGGATAAAGACTGAGGAAATATAAAAATACTTAGTTATAGTGCCAGAAAGCCTATAAAGTCATCAACAAAGCTAAAATTCTTTAAAGAAAAAAAAAAGAATTCTAGGAAATGTTGAATGCTTCTTACCTAGAAAGGGAATATTGCCATACACATTTGAGCTGTTTTTAAATTCTATGTTTTATAAGTTCATCTGAAACACAAATTATGATAATAGAGATTGTGATGTCACAATGAAAAAGCCATGCAATGGGCTCAGATGCACTGGTTAACGTACAAAAGATTGACACATGTCATGGATAGGGCTTAAACAAAAATAAGCAAAAAAGACATTCTGCTTGTATAGTATAAATATATTATCATTAAAATGTAATTTAGAAGCAGTAATCAGTAAGAATGTAAAACAGAATGGACCTATATATAACTCCACACATAATGAATAAAAGATGAAAAAATGATACAATATGGAATTGAAAACCTTACCCTAACACATCTTGGAAACATCAATATGAATAAAAGAGATACACAACACGGTACTGGCACAAAAATAGACCCATAGGTCAATGGAACAAAATTGAATACCCAAACATGAGTATATGCAATTTCAGACCTTTGATATTTAATAAAGGGCCCAAGAATAATCACTGAAGGAAAGACAGCATGTGCAACAAATGGTGCGGGCAAACAGGATCTCCACCTGTGGAAGAATGAAAATAACCCTTATCTTTCACTTTGCACAAAAGTCAACTCAAAATGGATCAAAGAACTCAATATGAAGCCTGAAACTGTGAAACTATTAGAAGAAATTATTGGCAATAACCTACAAGATATAGGTGTAGCAAAGGATTTTCTCAACCGGACATCAATTGCTCAGGAAACAAGGTCAAGAATCAACAAATGGGACCTCATTAAACTAAAAAGCTTCTATACATCAAAAGAAGCAACCAAGGAAGTAAAGATAAAACCCACAAAATGGGAGAATATTTTCATCAGCGACACATCTGACAGAGGTTTAACATCCAGAATATATAATGAACTCAAAAAACAAAGAATCAAGAAAGGAAGTAACCCAATTAAAAGATGGGCTAAGGAGCTGAACAGAGTTCTCAAAAGAAGAAATAAAGATGGCTAAGAAGCATCTTAAAAGGTGTTCAACATCATTAGTAACTAGGGAAATGCAAATTAAAACCACTTTCAGATTTCATCAGCCAGTCAGACTGGCTACGATCAAGAAAACAAACGATACCAAATGTTGGAGAGGATGTGGGGAAAGGGGAACACTCATGCAGTGCTGGTGGAATTGCAAACTTGTTCAACCCCTATGGAAAGCAGTGTAGAAAACTCTTCAGAAACTACAAATGAACCTACCATTTGACACAGTTATAGGGCTCCTTGGCATATACCCAAAGATCTCACCCTATTGCAGAGACACTTGTATATCCATGTTTGTTGGTGTTCTTTTCACAATATCTAAGAGATGGAAACCACTTAAGTGTCCCTTAACTGACAAGTGGATAAAGAAAATGTGGCTCATTTATATGATGGAGTTTTACTGAGCAGTAAAGAAAGATGAAATGGCATGAAATTTGCAGGTAAATGGATAGAACTAGAAACTGTTATACTAAGTGAAGTAACACAAACTCAGAAAAACAAACAATGTGTGTTCTCCCTCATAAGTGAATCCTAGCACCAAATCGTCATAATTGAGTATGTATCCAGACATAACTACAGGAACCAGAATAATGAAAAGGAACCAGGGAAGTAAAGAAAAGAAAGAATCTGAAAGACAAGAACAGTAGGAAACAGGTGTTGATAAGGGAGATATGTGTAAAACTGGGGTTGTTTTAAGGGGAGGGAAGAGGGACAGTTATACAGGGAAGCTTGGGGATAAAGGGAAAGAAGGAGCACAAGAGAGGCGGGACTGCAAGACAAGGATATTATTAAGGGAGAAATGGGAAAAAAGATGGGGCACTTCAAATGGGGAAACCATGGTGGAAGAGTTAGAGAAATAAAGAGATAAATAAGGCTTAACTAGTTTTTTTTTTTTTTTTTAAAAAAAGATGGAATCGTATTAGTCCAGCAACATACTGACAAATTATACATACAACTAGATCAAGGAACATAATACGTGTCTAGGCAAGGTTTATCTGAGAACCTTTGGTCTTTACTCAAGCTTTATCTACATAGCATATGGTAGTTAAAAGTACCAGACTGGTGGAACTAACCTTCTTGGATGTTTACCAGGCATATTTTGAGGCCTATGCTAATTTGGTCAGAGGGACTTAAAGAAAATTTTTTTTCTCCTTGCCCTGCAAGGTTAACTAAGTTCCAGGGGACTATGGAGCATCTCTCCAAATGTCCTGTAACTGTGGTGTGTCACCTGTCCTCTTGATCAAGGAGGCTATGGATACCCCACCAGATGGACTTCAACCAGTGTCCAGTCTACAAAGAGGAGGGTCAAAACAGAGGAAGCATATCATCCATGCTTCCAAGTGAAGCCAACCACGGTCGAGCAGGACCTTTGACTTATCTTCACATAGATGGAACTGGTAAAAGAAAGGAGCCAAGGTCTCCTCCCCAGGCTAGGTGACCCCAGAGAAACAGACTGTAAAACAATCTTAAGAGTAAAACTAAATTGGGTTATCTGTCCAACTGTATGGTTTTAAACACCCAAAAGGAAAGCATAACCAAAGATTAAAGGGATCAACATAATTCTTTAAGAGTCCATGTGTATGGCTAAAGGCTACATAACAAGAAATAATGCTAGACAGGAGATCTCTTCCTTTGCTGCCAGGGTGGTCTGAGACTCCCAAGCAGTAAC
The DNA here is from genome assembly GCF_000622305.1 of Nannospalax galili. Taxonomy (NCBI): domain Eukaryota; kingdom Metazoa; phylum Chordata; class Mammalia; order Rodentia; family Spalacidae; genus Nannospalax; species Nannospalax galili. Next base: position 9,003,994 of record NW_008351466.1, on the reverse strand, counting down.
CAAGCATAGAACTGGGAAAATGAACAGCAGACCCCAATCTTATCTGAAGGAATATTGGAGACTGATTGCTGCTAGATGAGGAACAGCTGATCTTCTTAAAACAAGGAACTCTAGATAGGCTGACTAGATTCAGTGGATGGACAAGCACTGGGGAGTGGCTGGGGTGCTGACAATATAGTGGACAGTAACAGGGATGACAGAGTACATGGGCTCCAGTGATGGGGTGGGGGAAGCTATGGGAGGGTGCCACTTGGGATGTGGGTATATAGGTGAATTGTTGTGGGTCTTCCTCAGGCCAGCTGTGAAGACCCTGACCTGGATCGGGTCCTCTGCAGATTAGGGGGGTGGGGGCAAGAGGCATGGAGTCAACACACAGACACCGGGAGTCAGGTAGAAGCACTAGGCAACGTGCTGCAGGCGCGTTTAATGCAGGAGGAGGCAGGCCTTATATTTCCCTTTTCTCCCTCCCCAAGTCCCTTTAGTCAGTGTATCATTTTCTGATTGGTCCATGCCATGTGGTCTGTCAGCAGTCACTGGGCTGTGAGCAGGGTATGGAGACATGGGCTCCTTTTTGCAGGGTCCTTTTTCACCGGCTATTTGTGGACCAAGAAGTGAAGTGAATTCTTGCTGAATCCCAGGGCTCTGGGTCCACGCCATCTTTGGAGCCTCCTGCTACATTTCCACCCTTTTTCTTTAAAAATGACTGTCCAGCAAGAGCCTGTAGGCAGCTCTGCCTCAGGATGACCCCAGGATCATGGACTGTGCCTGTCTTAGGTTGTCCTATTTGGGCATAGACCTTACCCATCATTGGAGCATGGGCGTACACATCCATTTCCTGGCTTAGGTTGATTCAGCCCAAGAGGGGCTTACCTGTCATTGACTACCAGCCCTCCAAGGGGTATCATCCCAGGGGATCAGTTGAGGTGGGGAATTATCCGTAGGAGGCCAAATCTGTCGGGCTGCATAGGGCGGGTTGAAATCATCTTCGTGTATTGCTCTGAGGGCCTGATACACTGAGTGATTGAATTTTTTCTGACTGCGGGAATGAAGAACAAGGCAAGTGATGATCCAAGATGGGTCAAACAGTGCTTTTAAATTAGAGCCACTGCTGGCATAATCTTGGACGGTCAGGTTGAACAGCCCAATGCATGAGGATGTGTTGTTGGTAGTGAAGCACAGAGAGTTATTTAAGGGCCAGGAGCCATTGATTGATTCCCAGGAAGTAATTGGGTCCATGGTGGGGAGGCCAAGTGTAGAATTAGTTGAATAGAAGGTGGGGTAAGCTGCAGGATGAAGTGATAAGGGCAAGAGTATAGGCAGGGAGGGGACCAAGGTCCAGAGGTCATGGGCTGTGGCACAGGCAGGGAAGTACAAACCAATTATCCAGATAGCAGCGAGGTCTCTAGGTCTTGGGGGTCCCATTGGTCAATTGCTGGTTTCACATCTCTCGCTGGAACCCATACTGGCTTTGTTTCTGTCTGAGGAAACACACAAGCATAGCCTTGCCCTGTTGTTAACAATGGAGTGGGCAGTTGCCATTGACATGTTATGGTGTCTTTCCATTTCACTAGTGGCAGGGGTGTAGGCCTAGGTATGGTAGCCCAGTGTTTGTAGGCCAGGCTCAACTCATTTTCATTGAAGGACAGAAAATTAATGCTGAATAGAGCTTCAGTTAGGGCCAGGTGCAGGTCCCTCTTAGACTCAGGGGTAGCAAATTTCTGTAATGTTTCTTTGAGGGTCCTATTGGCCAGCTCCACAATGGCCTGTCCGTGTGGGTTATAAGGGATGCTGAGGGAGTGGCTGATTTTCCATGTTGACAGGAATGATTGGAATTGTAGAGAGGTGTAAACTGGCCCATTATCAGATTTTAGGGTCCATGGCACTCCCATTACCAACATTGCTGATTTGACTGCCTTAATGGAATGTGAGGCCTTTTCACTGGTTTGAGTGATGGCAAGAAGAAAGGAGGAGTAGGTGTCAATGATGACATGGACATATTTAAGATTACCAAAGGAGTTATAATGGGTGACGTCCATTTCCCAAAGGGCACTGGGTAGGAGACCACGCAGGTTAACTCCATATTGATTGACGGGGCTTAAGGGAGCAAGGGGTGCACATGTAACACAAGATCTCCTCAGATGTTTGCATTGAGAGATGGGTAGGTGAGGTAGAAGGCAGTGCAGAATGCGAGGAGAAAGGTGAAATTGTTGGTGTAAGGCTCTGGCTTGTTCTAGTAGGGGAATCTCTACAGACATGATAAGTTTATCTACTTTGTCATTTCCCTTCACCAAGATCATGGGGAGCTTGGTGTGTGATCATATGTTGGAGATGTGCCAGGGCCATTGTCTGTTGCCTAAGAGAATCTGGAGAGCTCTCATGGTTTTAGTGATGGGATCCTTGTGGCCTTTTACCTGAGCAAAGGGAAGACATCTGGGGGCCTGAACCACATATTGGCTGTCAGAGAGTATACTGAGCAGCTCACTCTGGCAGACTTGGAAGATTTTTAACAGGGCCAGGAGCTCCCCCAACTGGGCAGAGCTGGGATTCGCTTGTACATAACAGGTGTCATCCTTTCCCATACACTGAATGACACCGCCATAACAAGACTTATTGGCATTGAGAAGGCTAACATGGCTAAAGGTAGGGGGTTTTTGCAGGGGGAAGTGTGTGGCTGAGTGGTGATTTCCAAACAGGCCAGGCTGGCCAGTTGCTTATCTGGGGGTGTGTGGTTATCCAACTCCCCTGTGAACCCAGACATCATTAGTTGGAAAGCCAGAGAGTCTGCACATAATGTTTGGGAATGCTTAAGAGGAAAGAGCAGTATAATTTTGTCAGGTTCCTTTCCGAATATGCGCCTGGCTGTTTTGTCAGGCCTTAGTTGCTAACTTGAAGGGAATATCATACTTAGAGCTAAGGGCCTAGTTAGGTCTGAGGTAGCCAGGTGGATCCATGCCAGGGGGTCTTGCTGCCATAGTGCCTCCAATACACCATTTTTATGTCCAGAGGATCAAGGCCAGTAATGCTTTGGCTGGGTCATAATGTCAGAGTGATGCAGACAAAAGTATATGATCCATTTTATTAAGAAATCCTTAGCTGACTGGGTGAGAGGGATCCTTGAAGTTGGAGAATTATGGCCTTCCAGCAGGAAGAATAAGGACCGGAATTCCAAGTCAGGGACTGGTATAAATTGTTTCAGCAAGTTTATAGTCCCACAGAGTTCTTGGAACTCAGTCAAGGTATATACAGTTTTTTGCAAGATGAAAGGGTTAAGTGGTTTAATTACTGTATCTATATGGTAGCTAAGTAATGTGAAAGGTTGGATGTACTGTAACTTGTGTTGGGCAATGTGGAGACCTAGACATTCTAAATCAGCAAACAGACTGGGTGTTGCAGCCTGTAAGTATTGTGAGATTTGTGTGCTAGCAGTATGTCGTCCATATAGTGGATGACAATTAGGTCCTTGGGGATGTTGGTTAAGGCCTTATTAACATATAATTGACAGATTGTGGGACTATTTTTCATACCCTATGGTAGTACCTTCCATTGGTATCTCTTGGCTGTTCTCTGAAAGTTGGGCTCCCATACCGTGAAGGCAAAGTGAGGTTTATCTTGTTCTGCTAGAGGGATTTGGGAGAAACAATCCTGGATATCAAGTACTATGATATGATGGGATGGGGAGATGGCTGTAGGGTGTGGTAAGCCTGCTTGTAGTGAGCCCATCTTTTCCATCTGGGCATTGACTGCTTTAAGATCTTGGAGGAGTCTGTATTTCCCCGATTTCTTTTTAATAACAAATATTGGGGTATTTGGTTTACTGATGGAGGGCTTGATGTGGCCAAGCCTCAATTGTTTAGCTACCAAATTTTTGAGGGCAGATAATTTAGGTTCTATTATAGGCCACTGGTCCACCCAAATGGCATCATTAGAGAGCCAGGTGATGGGGATCAGCTCGGGGACCAAGATTGGCGTCGATCCTGGGCAGGCAGTGGCCATTAGGATTGGGGGTGTTGGGCAAGGTGTTGTCCTTTCCCTGATAGGCCCAAGTTATCATGGAGCATGATATCATCATGAAAGGCGTGGTAATCCATGGTAAGGACTGTGCCCATGTCCTCTAGGATGTCTCGGCCCCACATGTTATGGGGAATATCTGCTACTATGGGGGTAACTGTGCCCTGCATCCCATCCAAGTCCTTCCAATATACTGGACGTGTGACCAGCTTGGTACCTTGTGTGCCACCAACTCCTTTTATTGGTGGGCTGTCCCGCGCTATCGTCTCACCAGCAAGAACAACGCGGCACACTCAGGATCCTTCTGCAGAAAAGCTTTAATGCATCTTGAGAGGGAGAGCATAAGCTTACAGGGCGAAGACCCCGAATGTCGGAAACCCAGCCCTTATATAGGTTAGTAAGCCCGTCTTGGACGTGGCAACTCTTGATTGGTCGCAAACTCATCAGCCCATATCACGCCACGAGGTAGGCAGAGACTAGAAGGTGGAAAATTACTTCGGGCATGCGTACTGACTTATTTACTGCTCAGCATGAACCGGATGTGAGCGCCATCTTGTAATGGCGTCTGCAGGGACGGCAGGCGGCTCCCCACAGTGGGCCTGGCCAGTAATTTCAATGAGGCAATTTAAGGGATTCAGTTTCTGATATAATGGTGACATCAGCCCCTGTGTCTACTAGGCCCTTTATGGCAGCCCCATCTAGGAACAGGGTCATTAGTGGGGAGTGGTTGAGGATAGGGAGAGTCCATAATATCTGTCTCATTTTCCCTTTTGTGGGAGGGGCTGAGGGGCACCCCGGGTGGAGTTTAAAGGAGCTGAGACTGGTTGAGGCTGCAACCTACAGTCTTTAGTCCAATGGAACCCTTTTTTGCACTTGGGGCAGCGAGTCTTGGGGCAGGCTGTACCTCTTGGGCAGTAGCTATGAAAGTGGCCAAGCCCTCCAAAGTTCCATGCACCAAAGTGGATGAGTTCTCCTTGCAAAAAAAGAGTCTCCAAGGAACCGTTCAAAGCCTCAATAGGGCCTGCCCTGGGGTCTAAGTGTCTGGTAGCAAGTACCCATTTGTGAATGTTATCATCGTGGACAGGCGTGATAGCATTACAAGTAGGGGTGTTTAGGCCCTCCTAGGTTAACTGTTTGATGAGCACCTCTGGGGTGGGTCCAGACTCCACCCTCCACTCTACTGCCTCGGTGACACAAGTAAGGAAGTCCATGAAGGACTCCCTTGACTCTTGAATCAAATTATGGAAAAAGACATGTGGGTCAAGGGGGGAGCAACATTTAAGGACATTAAAGGCCAAGTCAGAAACTTGTTGAAAATAGGCATGGATGCCAATAGTAGACTTGGGAGAATGGGTCAGTATATTGTCCACGTCCTGTGAGCTTGTCCAACGTAATGTTGAGGCCATATTGGAGATTTAGGCATCCCTGGTTTTCAGCCTGATTGTCATAGGCTGTGCGCCAGTTTAGAAAGACTGAGGGTTCTAAGACTGCCTTTAGTAAATTATACCAATCATAGTGTGTTTGTAAATGTAAGGACCATTGGTGAAGAACTTGTTTGAAATATGGGGAGTCAGGGCCCGATTGCTCAGCTGCCTTGTGGATAATAGCGAGGTCAGAGAGTGGGGTGGGCAGCCATGGATGCTGCGCTGCATCGGGGCCAACATTAACTGGAAATGTGGACAAAGGAGGGTGAGGGTTTAAGGAGGGTAGCCTAGGAGGGAGGGGCACATTAGCAGGGGAAGAGGTAGGATGGTTATTGGAGGGGAGAGAGTAACTCCTTCCACAGGTAACGGGGCAGGAGAATTTCTGGGTATGGTAGTTCTAGGAGAGTATCCTGAGATATAGGCAAAGGATCTCCTTCCTTATTGGAAGTGGGCACAGAGGTGGCATCCACCTCTGGGTCTGGGAGGTCCGGGGTCAAGATAATAGCCAGATTTACACTAGATTGCTCCCAGCAGTGTTTGTTGTGGGCCGAGATGACTTCCTCAGGAGAGGAGGATTTAAGGCTAGCAATGATGGCTAGGAGGATCGGTATGAATGATGTGGGGGGGAGTGATCCATGACCTGACCTCCCTTTTTCGGGCCAGGACGAGGACTCGCATCCACATGTCATGGTCTCACATGTTTTCAGGGGAGGCCCACGGAGTAAATTAGTGGCTTTGTCCCAAAAGTGTTCGATATCTTTTGGTTTCACTTTCAACCCTCTGGTTTTAAGGAGCACCTTAAGTGCTGCTGTTTGTGGTTCCCCGCATTGTGGTGGTAAATTGCCCATTGTGGGAGGGTCTCATGAAGGGGAATTCACCACAAAAGTAGAAGATGATGGTGACTACCAAGAGGGCACAAAGGAAGCAAAGAATCACTGTGAGCCAGTCAGATGTAAACTGCCCCAATGTGTAAGGGTGGATTGGGTCCAAAAGTTTTGTGATCAGTGAGGAAATTCTGAAGGTCATGACCCCTTTAGCCATATGCTCACACGGTGTCTCCGGGACAGGCAACAGAGTGAGCCGAAGCCTGGGCTCCTAGTTCAGGGTGGATCAGCCCTTATGTGAACTCACCAGGACGAGCCAAGAGGGAGGAGGTGCTGATGTGAGCTTCAGGACCATGTGACAGAGTGTGCCTCCCTGATCTAACAAACTAGTCCAACAATAAAGATGATAGACCAGGTGGAGGGGACAGAGGAAGGGGCTACTCACCCACCCTCAAGCAGCTGAAGAAGCAGACAAATCCAGGGGCCTACTTACCAAATGAACCAAGGTTCTGGGTGTCGCCAACACTGTGGGCAGGGTTCCCTGTTTGGGTGCCAGGTGTTGCAGGTCTTCCTCAGGCCAGCTGTGAAGACCCTGACCTGGATCGGGTCCCCTGCCGATTAGGGGGGTGGGGGCAAGAGGCACAGAGTCAATACACAGACATTGGGAGTCGGGTAGAAGCAAGCACTAGGTGAGGTGCTGCAAGCTCATTTAATGCAGGAGGGGGCAGGCCTTATATTTCCCTTTTCTCCCTCCCCAAGTCCCTTTAATCAGCATATCATTTTCTGATTGGTCCATACCACGTGGTCTGTCAACAGTCACTGGGCTCACGAGCAGGGTATGGAGGCGCAGGCTCCTTTTGGCGGGCTCCTTTTCACGGGCTATTTGTGGACCAAGAAGTGAAGTGAATTCTTGCTAAATCCCAGGGCTCTGGGTCCACGCCATCTTTGGAGGCCTTCTGCTACCCTGAATAAGATTCTTTAGGATGTTCTGTATGAAATACACACATAAAAGCATCAATAAATAAAAAAATGAGTTATCTTTGAGGAAGAAGCATAAAAATTTGCTTCTAGTTAATTAGTAAAGGCGAAAAACATTACCATTGAAATCTACCTGATGACTTTATATCCATGCTCAGATGCCAAGAATCTCAGAAAGTAACCAACTGTGACTAGTAATAATCAGATATATAGAGATTATAGACTCAGGTGCCAACATCTAAGTATTAGACCTCCATTTCATTATTAAAATAGAGATTCATACAGAAAAATTCATTTTTTTTTAATGGTAATGTTTTTCACATCTACTAATTATTTTTTTTAATCATTTTTTTTCATTTTTAATAACTACATGATTAGAGGAAACATTTCACTATAGGTTTAACATATTCAGTAGCACACTCCAGAGCAAGAGTACATCTCTTTCACACGTGGGTGCAAGTTTCTAGGTTCACAGTTGAGTTAATACAGTTACACAATATTGAATTCAGTATAAGCCCTGTAAGGCATAAAATTGAATGAGTTTTTTAACCTTTAAAAAAGATCTCCATTTCATTTTAGAATATATTGTTCCTTGCAGAAAGACTCATTGTTTTTGCTACTAACACTGAGATGTTGGTGCTTGCATCTCTAATCTATATGTATCTGATTATTACTAGTCATAATCGGTTGCACTTGCATCCGTGGTACCTGTGTATGTCTATAAAGTCATTGGATAGATTTCAATGGTATTGTTTATCACCTCTACTAATTGGCATGACATAAATTTCCATGCTTCCTCCTCTAATATAATACATTTTTTTAAATTTGTTGATTTTTTTTGTGAAGTGGAGATCTTTTTTAAAGGTTAAAACCTCATTTAATTTTTTGTCTTATAGGGTTTATACTGAGTACAATATTGTATAACTGTAATAATTCAACTGTAAACCTAAAAGTTTACAGCCAATTTTCAAAGAGATGCAGCTTAGCTCAGAAAATTGTTATTGAATATGTCAATACAATTGTAATGAAATGCTTCTTCTAAGTATGTGCTTAGTAAATAAATAATTTAAAAATTTTTAATGAGTTTTTCATGAACAGTATATTTTAAAATGAAATAAAGATATTTTTTAAAGGTTAAAATTTCATTCAATTTTATGTCTTATAGGGTTTATACTGAGTACAATGCTGTATAACTGTGTTAATTCAACCGTGAACCTAAAAATTTACAGCCAGTTTTGACTGAGATGCGTCTTTGCTCTGGAGCTTGTTATTGAATATGCCAGTTCTGGTGTAATGAAATCCTTTTCCTAATCATGTGGTTATTAAATAAGTAATTAAAAAATATAGCCATGCATGGTGGCACATGCCTTTAATCCCAGCATTTGGTAGGCAGAGTGGATCTCTGTGAGGTTGAGGCCAGCCTGGTCTACATAGAGAGTTCCAGGTCAGCTGGCACTACAGGGAGACCCTGTCTCAAAAAGACCCCCCCAACCATCTTAATCCCCCAAATAGAACTCCTTGCACACCTCTGTTTCTGACTTAACATTCTGTGACTAACAGATAAAAACATTTTGGAATGTACTAACCTAGCAAACTACCACCTTTCACCAACCAAAAGACTGAGTGTCATCAGATGGCATCTGAGGCCTATAGTTCAGATTATTTTTGATTATTTAAATTATTTCATGTGCATGTGTGTTTTCCCTGTGGGTATATAAGTGCACCTGTGTCAGGCAAAGCATTCAGAAGTCAGAAGAGGGCATCAAATCCTCTGAAATAGGAGTTACAGATGGCTGTAGTTGCCATGTGAATGCTAGGAATTGAACCCCGGTCCTCTGGAAGAGCACCTAGAGCTCTTAACTACTGAGTGATTTCTTTAGACCCTGAGATTTCTTTCTTGCTGTAAAGGCCCACTTAATGTTTCCACCAAAGTATCTGAAAAGAATCTTGATTACTCTGATTGTTCTGTTACTATAAATTCTTTAGTAATCTGCTTCATTTCATGCCTATCTTCCCCTCCAAGGCTCAGGGATTCTTGTGGAAGAAGTTGGCTGAAAGAATGTAAGAGCTGGAGGGAACGGTGGAGTGTTAACTGGAAGTGTCCTCTGACAACTATGCTGGAAAACTATAATCACACCAACTTCCCACACTCATCAAGGAGTCAATTCAATGGGGGAGTCAGTTACTCCTCCCACCCTATCAATCAACCTTATCTTCATGTGGGGGAGGAGCTAAGGATATATAAGCCGAGAATGTCATGAGGTACCTCTCTCACAATTTTGTGCAGCTGTCTGGAAGTCACAGGATCTATATTGAGTGTGGACTTTCCAGGGCAGCCATAAACGGGTGTGGGGGGTGCCCACTCCTTTGTAAATAAATCCCCACCCTATGTTCGATTAGCAATCCCAATAAACTCATTAGGTTTTTTTTTTTTTAAAAAAAAAAAAAAAAAAAAAAAAAAAGAACAGAGCTTATGGAAACCTTCATTATTCCACCAAAGTTGACCCCATGTTGGAAAATCTTTTTGTCTTTGATTTTTACATCCTATTTCCCACTCTTAAACTTCATTGTATATACATTTTTCTATAACCTGCTTCAAGTAATTTCTGGAAAAATGTGTTAAAATTGTCTCTATTTTGACTAGCACTGGGGACAGCTGAGGGCACTGACAACACCGTGGACAGTAACAGGGATGATAGAGTATATGGGCTCCAGTGGGAGGGGGGAGGCTTTGGGAGGGTGCTGTTTGGGATGCGGGTACAAAGATGAATAAGACTGTTTGGGACATTCTGTATGAAATAGATAAATAAATAAATAAATAAATAAATAAATAAATAAATAAATAAATAGTTATATTTGAAAAAAATTAAATTTCTTTAAAAAAGGGAAATTACAGAAGAGTTTACCAAGGAATTGTGCATTGAGAATTTATTTATACTACATTGAAGTTGATACTTGATTTTCTAACATAGACTATATTATATACAGAAAAGCTATAAATGTATAAGAATGAAAGTTAAAAAAAAATTTCCTTTGGGGCAGTGCCTAATCTGCCATCCACCTGGTATAGGAGCAGAGAACTCTGTAGACAGCCTGAGAGTACCTGATCTGGCCTCTACCTGGGGTAGGGGCTGAGAACTCAGCATACAGCCTGAGAGTGCCTGAATCTGGCATCCACCTGCGGTAGGGGCTGAGGAATCAGCAGACAGCCTGAGAGTACCAGATGTGGAGTTCCAAACAGAAAAAAAGAAAGAAAGAAAGACAGAGCTAGCTAATGGCTAATGGAAACCTTCATTATACCTCCAAAGTTGACCCAATGTTGGCAAATTCTTTGGTCTTTGATTTCTTATTCCTATTTTCCCCCCTTAAACTTAATTTTATATACATATTTTTAAGTAGCCTACTTCAAGTTATTTCTGGAAAAATGAACTGAAAATTGTCTCTCTTTGGAATAACAAAAACATTAAAAAAAATTTTTGTAAATCTCTGTAGGCCTAAATTCCTTTTTAGACTAGAGGATAAAGATAGTCAACTGAATCTTTTTTTAAGAATAAAAATCTATGAGGAGAATTAGATAACTCAGTGGGTAGGTGCATTGCCTTTAACCCTGTGATCCATATGTTAGAAGGAGAAAATCCCCTCCTGAAAATTCTCCTCTGATGTCCAAACTAGTACCATGGGAGGTCACCTACAATCTGCATGCAATAAATAAATAAATAAATAAATAAATAAATAAATGCCAATGAAAGAAAGAATACAAAACCATGAAATATTCCCAGGTAAAGAGTGTTCCAAAATGAGCCATACTCTCTGTAAACATATAATTCAGTTATATTATTAAAGAACTGAAAAAGTACAGAATTCCTGCCATCTCTTCCAAGTAATACATGTTAAATTAAGGAAATATGACTACAGTAGTGTGATCAAGCCTAGATCACAAAGAAAACTGACGAACATATATCTACCCATAAAATTAGTGTTACTAAAAGTTCAATACGAATGATACAGATTATTTTTAAAAAATCAGCCATGGAATTGGTTTCTAAAGGATCATTTCCGTTCCTTGGTCAGTGTACAGTAAAATTCCATGGGACTGTTGATTTTTCAGTTAACCAACGTGACAACTGACAAAAGAACAGTGTCATCTCATTCAATGAACCTGCCACTGGATGTTGCTATCTGAATGGCACAACTACGGGCAACATCAAGATTTGTCAGGCTAATTTTCATTTCTTTTGAAGTCCTTCTTAAGCTACCCTCACAACCACTTACTGGGAAAAAAGATTAAAAGTGCATTTACTTGAAGTCTTTTTTAATCTTGTCTATGCATGGTCAGCTTTTCCTATACATGTAGGATGAATACTGGAACAGTTTCATTAGTACAACCTATCACTGAATCAGTGGTCACTTTTGCACCTTTACTATCATGGAAGCCCAGAAAATGTTTTGGCCTGTTTGTTAATGGGATCTGCTTCCTGACTGCTGTGTGTGGTGATGGTGGATGCATTACTATGGTGGTCTGAAATTTCACACTGAACGTCTGCTTTGCTCCCAGCTTCAATCTGCCGCTCCTGTCCTCTCTGAGGTCTGCATAGGGCCTCTACCTCCTGTCCTTTCTCAGTGCTGCAACTTCTTGCTTGCAGAGTTGTGTGCTTGCTCCTCTTTCATAGTGCTTTCTTGTGAGAAGCATCCATATTACAAGGTGGAAAAATTCTGCTGATGCGTTCATCAAATTGGGGGTGTGGATCGAGGGATATTTTGGAAACTACTTTTCTTCTACAGATAGAGCATTCTTTGTTGCCAAGTCTAAGTGCTGTGATGATGCCATCTACACAAACGATGGAAACACTCCATTGTAATCCTGGTATTCTTCAACCTAATTACAACAAATTGAACACATGAACTCACTGTGTTGATCTCTACTTGAAACTGTGTTCTCTAAGTCATCTCTTGTTCCCTCCTGAGATGATCCTTTTGATTCATGTAAGTTTGGTTCAGATATTTCTTTTGCTTCTTTTATTTTATTTGTCTTAATTACCTGCAACATTTCAGCTCCCGACACTGCCAGGGGCTCCCCTGGTCTTAGGCTGAACTGGAATCCAGCTTCTATATCCTTAGCCTCAGGTTTCACCATATAGCATTGAACTGCCTAGCCAACATTAACTGTAACATTCAAAAATCAAGTATAATGTAAAAAAGCCTAAAACTTTAAAATAATAAAAATATATGTTAGCTGGATAAGATGAATAAACAGAGTGGAATAATCTGACACTTCCACTGTATACACATGAAGTTCAGAGGAGATTCATCTAATAAGTCATAGACTGTAAAGCCAGATTTACCTTAGAAAAAATTAAGTTGAAGAAACACTTTACTCTATGGAATAGGGAAAAAAATCTGCTGCTTTAGAGAGAAAATTCTATTCTGAGTAATTTTACCAAGAGTTATCAAAATCAACTAAAAAGCAAGAACGTCATTTTAAATTTGTACACTAAAAAGAGAATAACTACATTCGACCTCTCTTTTTGAAATGATGTTACTTGTTTTCTCAAATTTCTAGGCCTAGATATTAGTATTGACACACAAAATCACTAATACTAAATTTGACTGACATGAAAGCAGAAATCTGTGGAAAGATGGAAGTAGCTCAGTATGAGTCGGGAGAGGAAAAAGGGGAAGTTATAAGGGTTGAGTACGGCCAAAATATATGATATATTTGAAGGGAAGTGTGTTTATGAAATCCATCACTATGTATAATCAATAGAGGTAAATAAAAAGAAAGCCTATGGACTGGGAAAAGACTAAGCACCTAGCAGTACTTGCTGCTCTTGCAGAGGACTCAGGATCAGTTAGCACCCACATGGCAGATCACAACCATCAATAATTCCAGTTCCAGAGGATCTGATACCCTCTTCTGGCCTCTGAGGGAACCAGACACATATGAGGTGCACATATACGCAGGAAAATATAATGTGCCTAAAGTCTACCTGGAGAAAGGTGGGCTAAACTTAATGATGTTAGTTGTACATGAGAAAATAGTCACTTTCCTCCAAAGAACAGTTAAATGAAATTGAGCTGATGATTTGTTGCACTTGCTTTCAAACCATCCAAAACAAAAGGACACTATGGTTTTTCAATCTAGTATGTTAGAGCCTTCACAAGTTGTCCCCACCCCTAATTTTTCTTTGGATTCCTGAGAGGATCCTTCTACCCTGGCTGTTTTTACCTGCAATGTGCCTTGGATTCCCTAGACAAGTCTTCTTCCCTGGTAAGTCCTATCCCACTCACTGTGCCTTGACCCCTCCTACAGCCTAAGCCACACTAATTTCCTGAACCCTGACCTCACATCTTGTTCTCTTTCCAGCCTTGGGCACAGGCATGCTTTTGCTGGTAGCACCCCAGGTTGATGGACTACCCTCTTAGTCCAGACCTGGCCACTCTGGTCCTGATCCCCTGCATGAGATGTCCCCACCCCCATCTTGCCTTTGGACTTCTGAGACCAGCCTTCTTCCTGGGTAAGCTGATCACACCCGCTGTGCCCTGAACATCCTATAGCCTGAAACACTCCAGTTTCCCAGACCCCACATCCTGTTCTCCTTCTAGCCTTGGGCACAGGCCACTTTTCCTCTTAGTACCCCAGATTTCTGGACTAACCACTTACTTCTGTATGGCAGTTAGCCATTCAAATCACACCTGTCCATCCACCTAAACTGGGACCACCTGAATCCCTGCCCCCCACTGCTGTAGGGCTAGGTTTCAGTGGGGCCCCAGAAATTTCCTACACTGCCTGAAAGTGACTGAATCCAGCCTCCTGGTGGTAGTGAGCTTTGCACATTAGACCTTGCCCATCTCCCTACATTAGGACCACCTACATCCCCTCCCACTGTTGCAGGTCTAAGCTTCCCTGCCTTTAAGTAGGGACCCAGTCCTTAAGTTTCTGATTCTTTCCTGACTTGGGCCTCTGTGGGAAATCCTGAGTAGGTGGACTAGAATGATCTGGTCCTTCCAATATAAAATCAAAGAAGAGAACCTGAAGCCTAGACCAACCAGGTTTCATACCCATTAACAAAACAATAAAGGTACATCAAGTATACAAACAGAACTAGATTTCAATTCAACAAAAGAAGGCTTGAGTCTTCTCAAACAACAGAAGAATAAAACAATAAATCACAAACAATAAAAGATTAAGAAACAAAATCTATCTTTCTGTTGGCTGCAAGAAACCCGTCTAACCTTCAAGGACAGACACTACCTTAAGGAGAAAGGATGGAAAAATTATTCCAAGAAAATGCCACTGAGAACCAAGCAGGAGTTGCAATGCCTTTGTCTGACGAAATAGACTTCAAACTAAAATTAATCAGAAGAGATAAATAGGATCACTTCATTCTCATCAAAGGAACAATTAACCAAGAAGATATTATAATTATGAGGCTATATACACCAAACTCTGAGGCACCCAACATCATAAAAACAATAACAATAGGACACAGATTAATCCCAACTCACTAAGAGGAGGGGACTTCAATACCCCACTGTATCCAGTAGACAGGTGCTGTCGCAAAAGTATAACTCTCACCTCGAAGGAGTAAGAGATAGTTTATTCTGGAGCCAAATATGCGTCGCCACCACCCAGGGACACAGGTTACCTCAAATTCCATGTTCCGTGTAGTAACAGAACAAAGAAAAGTCATAAATCAAGACACATTTCAAATAATACATTGGTGGGTACATTCAGTATGCAGGTCATAGAAAAGCAGCCGGTTTCAACTATAGGTGTCAGAGGCTATCTGATGACAGTCTTAGCTTTTTGATTGGTGAGACCTGGTGGTCTGCTAGGATAATACATTCTAAAAGGTTTTTATCTGTTAGTCATGGGATATTAGATCAGAAATGGAGGTGGGCAATGAGTGGCTATTTAGGGGCTTAAAGATTGCCCAAGATAAATGGTAGTTAAAATCTGGACATGCAACATTCCAAACTCTCCACATTCGTTGAAATTCTAATCAGTTGATCAGCCTTGCAGGAGAAAGTCCAGTTTTAATACAAAATGTTTTTTTTTCTAGGGACTTTTATTCACTCAGGTCAAATGGATAAAGTATAAACAGAGACATCTGATTTAAACAATACCAAACATCAAATGGACCTAACAGACATCTACCAAATATTCCACCCAAGCACCAAAGAATACTTTTTCTATTCAGCACCCCATGGAACTTTCTCACAAATTGACCACATACTGGGACACAAAACAAACCTCAACAAATACAAAAGACAAAAAAAGAAATAATTCCATGCATTCTAAAAGAAATAATACCATGCATTTTATCAGACCACAATGCAATAAAGCTTAAAATCAACACTGCAAGAAGCCCTAGTTAATATACAAATTCATGGAGATCAAACAACACTCTCCTGAATGATGAGTGGGTCAAAGCAGAAATTAAGAAAGAAATAAAAGTATTCCTGGAATTCAATTAAAAAGACAATACAACACAACAAAACCTCTGGAAGGCTTTAAAACCAGTCCTAAGAGGGAAGTTTATATATCTAAGTGCTTGCGTTAAGAAATCAGAAAGAACACAAATAAACGACTTAACATTGCAACTCAAGACTTTTTAAAGGCAACAACAAATGAAAACCAATGCAAAAGACAAAGAGAAATAACGAAATCAGAGGAGAAATCAATGGACTAAAAACAAAGAAAACAACACAAAAATAAATCAATGAATCCAAGAACTGGTTCTTTGAAAAGATAAACAAGATAGACAGACACTTAGCCAAGTTAGCCAAAAGAAATAAAGAGCACTTGCAAATAAAAAAAATTGAGATGAAAGGGGGAAAAAATCACAACAGACAACAAAAAGATCCAGAACACTACAAGGGAATACTTTGAAAACCTATATGCTATTATAATTGAAAGCCTAAAAGAAATGGATGTACATGTAAAATCACTGGGACCACCAAAGCTAAACCAAGAAGAGATCAGTGGTTTAAACAGACCCCCAGAATATAAATAATTTGAAATAATAATATAAACCTTTTGACTACAAAAGCCCAGACACAGATGGATTCACAGCAAAATTCTACCAGACATTTAAAGATGTATATCCAGTAGTACTTAAATTATCCAAGAAGATAGAGAGGAAGAACTCTTAAATTCCTTCTATGAAGCCAGCATCACTTTAATTCTAAAACCAGGTAAAGATTCAACCAAAAAATAAAACTACAGACCCATAGCCTTAATGAACATAGATGCAAAAAGGCTCAACAAAATACTTGCAAACTACATAAAGACACACATCAAAAAGATCATTTGCCATGATCAAGATAGGTTTATTTAAGAGAAGCAAGAGAAGCTTGTTCCCAATATGAACCAATTACTGTTATAATTGTTGAACTGGTATGGTTCAACATATGTAAGTTAATAAATGTCACAAATCTTATAAATCGCCTCAAAGAGAAAAGGACTTTGACAAAATTCAACATGCATTTATGTTAAAAGTTCTAAAGAGAAGTGGACTGAAGGCAACATACCTCAACATAATTAAAGTTATATACAGTAAACCCACAGCTAAAATCATTCTAAATGGAGAAAAACTGGAAGTATTCCCATTAAAATCAGGACCTACATAAGGCTGTCCACTAGCTCCAATCCTTTCTAATATAGTACTTGAAACTCTTGCTAAAGCGATAAGAAAAGAGTAGGAAATTGAAAGAGTACTAATTGGGACATAAGAGGTTAAATTATCCCTCTTTTCAGATGATATGATATTATACCTAAGAGATGCTGAAAATCCCACCAGAAAACTCCTAAAATTGATTAACAGTTTCAGTACAGTGGCAGGTTGTGAAACTAATCTACAAAAAATAGTTTCCTTTCTATAAACCAATGGCAAGCATTTGAAGAAAGCATAAATGGAAAGCCTCCCATTCAAATGTAGATACAAAACATATCTCAAAGTAAACCAGACCAAAGTTATTAAATATCTCTACGATGAATTTTTTCAATCTTTAAAGATTGAGATAGAGGAAGACAAAAGAAGATGGAAGTACCTCCCATGATCATGGATTAGGAGAATTACTATTGTAGAAATGAACATCCTACCCAAAGCCATTTACAGACTCAATACAATTCCAAAATACCTATTAAATTCTTCACAAAATTAGATATAAACATCCTAAAATTCATACAGAAGCACAAAGACCCTGGATAGCCAAAGCAAAACAGATCATAAAGAGAAATGCTGGGGGGATCACCATAGCAGATCTCAGATTATATTACAGTACTATAGTCATAAAACAACATTATACTGGCATGAAAATAGGCACATAGTTCAGTGGAGCACAATAGTAGACCCCAGAATGAGAACACACAATGGAGGAAAGGCAGCATCTTCAACAAATGGTACCGGCAAAACTGGATCTCCACATTCAGAAGACTGAAATTGCACCTAACCTTTCACCTTAAATAAAAGTCAACTCCAAATAGATCAAAGACCTCAGTATAAAACCTGAAACTGTCTCAAAAAGACCAAAAAAACCCCTGAAACTCTAAAAATTCTAGAATAAAACATAGGCAATACCCTCCAAGATCTAGGCATAGGAAAAGGCTTTCTTAATTGAATCCCAGCTGCTCGGGCATTAATGTCAACAATCAATAAGTGGGACCTCATTAAACTACAAAGCTTCTATATAGCGAAAAAAAAAAAAAACAACAACTAAGGAAGGTAAGAGGAAACCTTAATGAGTGGGAGAAAAATATTACCAGCTACACATCTGACAGATGATTAACATCTCAAATGTACAAAGAACTCAAATAAACAAAGAAACAAGAAAATAAACAACCCAATAAAAAATGGGCTATATATCTGAACAGAGAATTCTCAAATGAAGAATTAAAATGGCTAAGAGTTACCTTAAAAATTGTTCAATACCCTTAGTAAATACAGAAATACAGGTTGAAACCACTTTAACCCCAGTCCAACTGGCTAAGATCAAGCGAAGGAATGATTCTAAATGTTGTAGAGGATGTGGAGAAAGAGGACCAATCATTCACTGCTGGTGGGAATGTATATACTCCTGCAATCAGTATGAAAAGCAGTGTGGAGAACTCTCAGAGAAGTAAAAATGAACCTACCATATGATACAGTTATACCTCTCCTTGGCACATATCCAAAGGACACATATCATAGAGATAATTGTACATCCATGTTTGTTGCTGCTCTTTTCATAGTAGCTAGGGGATGGACGCAACCTAAGTGTCCCTCAACTGATGAGTGGTTAACAAAAATGTGGTACACTTACACAATGGAGTTCTACTCAGAAGTAAGAAAATATGAAATTTGCAGGTAAATGGATGGAACTTGAAAGTGTAATACTAACTGAAGTAACACAAATGCAGTAAAGCAAGTGATATATGCTCTCCCTCACTTGCGGATTATAGCACAAATCCCTTATATTAGAATATATATATATCTTGATGTATCACCAGGAGCCAGAAAAAATGGCGAGGATACTTGGAGGTAAAGGAAAAGAAAGAACCTGAAATGAAAGGGGGTAATAGTAGGGAACAGTTGTTAACCAGGGAAGAAGTAGGGAATGTGAGAGAGTTCGCCTTTGAGGGGAGGATGGAGGGACATGCAAAAGGCCATGGTGTTGGACAGGAGGGAAGTCAGGAGGGGGGATTGTAGGGATAATGAGAGTGCTAGGACTTGGGATGGAGGAGGAAGGCCATATGTGAGCAAAAGGAGATGAGATGAATGAATCATTTGGGGAGCTAGGAAACCCAGAGGGAAATGCGATGACCCTGAAACCCCATGCAAAATTCACATACAGTCTCTAAACGTTAGTGCATATGTATACCTGGGAGTTTCTTGGCAAGGAACTCAATGCAGACAGAAGAGACATTCCTTTGAGTGGTTGGGACATGTATGAGCCACTGTGTGGTGGGGGGAAGGAAGTCGGGACAGTAGGGATTGTAGGAGGCAGGTGTTATTGGGGAGATAGTGGGGATAATGAACACACTGGGACACTGGAGGGAGGAGTAAGGCCGAATGAGAAGAAAAAGAATAGAGATGAATGAGTCTTGGGGGTGCTAAGAAACCCAAAGGGAAATGTGATGCCCCTGAGAGCCCATGAGAACTGCACATAGAGCATCTAAACATATACATACACTAGTGCATATGTATAACTCGGAGGTGCTTGACAAGGAACACAGTGCCAGACAGAAGAGAACTCCCTTTGAGTGGTTTTTGAGAGTAGTCCAGGAGACTCCCAAAATAACAGAAGCTATTGCCAAACCTCTTAGTTCTCTCCCAGAACTAACAGATAAG
>NW_008351466.1:8981925-8984224 GCF_000622305.1 Nannospalax galili | reverse complement strand
AAAGACCAGCACAGCAAACTACCGCTATTGGTGTAGTAGTGGCAGTGTTATCTGGTAGGTAATCAATTGCTATCTAACTGGACTTCACTAAAGCCTTCTCAATGGAAGTGAACTCATCATGGGTGGCACTGTAAACTCAGCCAAATACACATGGCAGGAGAGGTCATAGATCCTAGAGAAAACCTTATTTCTTTCGTATCTCTAGACAATTGAAATTTCTTACCATATGCTAAATATGGATCCTTATATTTACAGACAAGCATACCATACACCATTCATCAAAAAGCTCCTTTTTTGCAACAGATGGAGGCTACTGCAGAATTTCACAGCTGGTCAGACACAGAGAATATACGTCTGAGAGATAGATGTCCAGTACTAGGTGATACATCTATGGTTGAAACTTTATACCTAAGGCTCAAGAAATATAGTGGAACAAGGTGTAGAGAGAAAATTAATGCATCCCTCAGCTCACCAGTAAAGTTTCCATATTCAACAGAGTGTGATACACACAGAAGACCACACCAAGACAAGTTTTAAAGAGTAAGAGACTGCAGGGTGTGTTTTCTTAGATAGGACTCCTAAATTTAACGTCAACCATCCGATGTTCCTCTGTAATGAATGGTCTCAGGGACCATCACAGACGAGGGGGCTAAAAGATTGCAAGATCCAGGCCTGGTTCATGAACACAGGATATCAGAGAGACCACTGGAAGCTTCCACATTTGAACTTCTGGCAATGGTGGCTTCGAGCACATGACCCATGCCAACTCAGTAAACGAGAGCACAGAGAATAGGAGAGAAATGTTGACGGGTCAGTCCTAGACTGAGAACTATTGGAAACAGATTGCTACTGGGTGAAAGAGACAGAGTATGCCTTACCTACGATCTCTAGATGGACTGACTGGATGCTAGTGGACAAATTTACACTGAAGGAAATCTGGGTAAAAATGTTTGACTGGATAGAACTTAACATGTATGACAGAATACATGAGGTCCAGTGGGTGGATGGGGACATGTTTGGTGAGGGGTGTCTAAATATTAATAACTGGTGTATGAAATTACAGGAGCTCAATTTTTTATTAAAAAAAAGACATGATAATAGCAGACATGAAGTCTGGGTCTGAATGTGATCAAAATACATTTTATGAAATTCTAAAATAAAATAGGTTATGAAAAGTGACTGAACAGGTAATTTTAGTATATTATAAATATAATTTGGATTAAATATTTTGATAGGCTTATACATCTGTTAATGTTCTTTTTTAATTATATTAAGGAAAAAATTAATCAATTAATAGAAGAAAAATTCAGTTATATAATTGTGTGTATATGCTAAGGAAGATTGCAAAGGAAAGAGAATACATTTTGCTTAAATAAGAATTTTTATATGTCAAAATAAGGCATTTTTCCTAAAGTATATTGCTGAATATTTGTAAAATATAAACAGAGAAAAACTAGAAAGATCATGGAATTTATAAATGGTCACAAAGAATTTGGAGACTATGAGAGCTAAAGATGGTTTATGTATGGCAATCAAACATTGTTAAAATAACTAACATCAATATTTAATATGCTGGAGGATTTAGTACAATGGGTACAATGTTCAACTAGAATGCAGGATGCTCTATGTTAAATCTCCCACACTGAATAGAATGGGTATGGTGTTGTACACCTGTAATCCCAATGATGGAGAGGTGGGAACAGGAGGATCAGTCATTCAAGGTCATCCTCAGCTACACTAAGTAAATGCTAGGCCAGCTTGTATTACGTGATATTCTGTCTGAAGAAGTTCAATATGCTTATATGAAACTCAATTCTACTCTTTTATTTAAAACAATGAAGTCCCCTTAAGTTTTTTTTTTTAATTTTTAAAAATTAAGTAAATGCTAGGCCAGCTTGTATTACGTGATATTCTGTCTGAAGAAGTTCAATATGCTTGAGTAAAGGAGATTTGGAAGGAACATAATTCAAGTTTTGACCGTTAGTGTCCAATTAGTGTATACTATGGAGTTTGAAAATACAGGAGAAGGGACATATTCCATAATTAGTCAGTTCAGTATATTGGGCATATTAATATGTATCTATGAGATATTCATATGGAAATGCTCAGGAATATGATTTGGGAGCTAAGAATTAAGGAGAGAAAAGGGAGGTAGGAAATTAGAAGTAGAGGCTGAAGATTATGGGTAGGTTTGAGACTACCTTTGTAATACAAGCAGATCTGTCCCAAGTCAATGTAAAATGCTTTATGATAATGAACAATAAAATATAATAAAAGAGAAGAGAAAGTTATGGAAGAG
>NW_008351466.1:8964674-8976283 GCF_000622305.1 Nannospalax galili | reverse complement strand
AGGGACTGAGTTGCTCTGGGTGAGAAGGGTCAGGAAGCAGTATTGGTTCCCCAGGTGTCTGGGGCCCCAAGACTAGGAATGGCACAGGGTCCAAACTAGGAGTATAGAACGGGGGTGGGGGGGGTGGGGGGGATGGAAGGGTGAATGAGGCTTAGGGAGTCCTGGTGCGGAGAGCTGCGCTATAGACTTACCCCAAGAGGCCTGAGGATAGTAGTCCCCTTAAGTTTTTGATCTGCTCTTGGTAACATTTATATAAACTTAGGAACAATGATTTTATATTGTACTAAGACACATATTTTCAAGTAAGTTTGTCATAATTTTTAACTAAGAAGCAAGCCAAGACTTAATGAAATCAAGATTTATTTAAAACTGTTTGTTTTCATCTAAACATTGAGTCCCTTATAACATGCAACTTAAAATTAAAATCCTCATTTCCTCTTTAAAACTGGGGAAACTGTCCTTTCGGGTGATAAATAACCAAAGCTTATAGGCTGAAGCCAAAGAGAATAAAAGACTGAAAATACAGACAATGTTCTTATACTTTTACTTGAGGTTAATGCCAGATCAGGGAAAAGGGGCATCTCACAAAAGGTCCTTAGTCTGTGGTAAGTCACTTATTTTCTACCAGAGATGCAAAAGAGATCCCAAAGAATGTGCCTTAACCATACTGTAAAGAGGAGAGACATTAGAAATGGAAATGTTCCTGAGTCTAAGGAAAGACACATGATCAGGAAGAACCTGATCCACCCCTGCAGATAATTTAGTTTATAAAGAGCTGTTTAGAGACAGGATGGTCTGAAAAGTCCCTAAGTGTAATCCATACAGAGTCTCAGATGACATTGATAATTAAAGTTATAAACGCTAATCTTTCACTATCTATATGTTCTTAAACACTTTGAGGAAAGGATAATGAAAACGAAAGAAATAACACTATTGTCAAACAAAATTCTACCAGCAACTGACCAGGATTCTCATCCTGACCTGCTGTACCCACAGAACCTAATGCTTTTTTTTAAAAAAATATTTTATTTATTATTTTTATTTTGTGTATGAGTATATTGCCTGTGTGTAAGTGTACTCATATCATGCAATGCCTGATGAGGTCAGAAGAGGATGTCAAATTCCCCTGGAACTGGAATTACAGATGGTTGTTAGCTACCATCTCGATGCTCGGAATAGACAACTAAGGCATCTCTCCAGCACCAGAGCCTTATATTTTTTAAACCTACAAAGTAAGTCAGTCATACAGATGTCTAAAAATGAAATAATGAAAAATTATTCCTAAAAATTCCTCTAGAGACTGACCTAGATTCTCATTCTGACCTCCTCATCCTTCAGATGACCAGTCACAACTCCAGTTAATTGTTATGTTTACCTGTCCAAGAAAACACACTATTTGGTAAGAAAACAATCAGTGTGAGAGATAAGAGAGTCTTATATGAGCATTAAACATTTATATTTTATACTTTTTCTTTAGTCAGTACCTTAAGGATCAAATTCATTCAGTAAATACACCACTGCTGCACCAGGCAAATCTTTTTGACTATAGTAAAAAAACATCTTTGTAAGTTGTTCTTTCTTCTGAAAAAATTTTTTGTTTGGCTCTGTGTGAATAATAATCCAATTCACTGTTTAAAGTCTTCTCTACTATTACTTGAGAAAATACTCATCACAGAAGAATCTGTCACAGTTATCCTCAAATTCGACCTATACTTCCTGAACTTCTCCAGTCTTCCAAACCATGTACTGTAACTTCTCCTATGAGACTAGGAATCACTAGGAAACTGATACATACAGTGCCTAAGTGACAACAGCTAAATCTGTCGCCTATCTCCTTTCCATCTTTATGTGGGCTTCTGGAAAAAAAGAACATCAAAGTCATTTGCGTGCCCATTTCTGACACCATTGGCTACATTTCTTTACTGAGAACCAGTTGCTTTGTTCCTTCTCTGTCCAAATTTTTTCAATCACTATTTGAATGAATGTGGCCATGGTTGGCCCCTCTTATGCTTCTAATATATTTTATTTTATTTGGCATTTTCAATCCCTACAGCTTTCAAAAGCCAAGTTCTTTTCTTTCAGATTTTTACAGATTAAACTTCAAATGAATACAATAAAGATATTGATCAATCTTTCCCAGAACAAATACCAAGATACCATATTCTATGCTGGACTGAAATGCCCAAAATTTCCATGAGACTTTCAAACTAACTATACCATCTACCAGTTATATGAATAGGAGCTCATACTTTAATCAGTCAGTCTTGGTTACCCTACCAATAAGGATAAAATTGCACTTGGAGACATAGACAGTGTCTAAATACCTCCTCAACCTGACAGTTACTGAAGAAAGAATCCTTCCTCTTTTCCCATATAAGATTAAAGGGCCAATATTTTGATGGAGGAATGACACAATGTAGGAAAGAGCTGGATGAGATATAACCAAAGATCTGGGCATGTTGACATATACCTTTAGTCCCAGCAGTAAAAGAGTCAGAGGTAAGCAAATTTCTGTGAGATTAAAGCCATCCTGGTCTACATATATATATGCACATTCCAGGCCAGCTGGGCCTGTCTCAAAAAGACCAAAATACAACAAAGAAAAAGTTATAACCAAATAACCAAAGAAACTGCAGTTGCATCTTAGTGTCACAAATGCCCCTTTGTATTTAAATATCCTTGAAACTGCAGAGACGTTGTTCCTCCTATATCAGAAAATAAGTGACTGGGCCGTTTTTTCACACATGTACAGTAACGAAGGGTCTTCATTTTTAAAATGACCTTAGCTTTATTACAATATAATTTTTTCTTTGGTTTTGATCACTCCTCCCAATGTGGAATTCTCTAGAAGCTGATGGGAAGAAATACTCAGAAATGAGTTTAAATCCACCCTGATTTGTGAGGGGAAAGTGTCATATTACTCCCTGAATTTGCCTCCACCTCATAAATATTCATAGAAGCTTCTTTAAAATTTAAAAAAAGCCCAGAGTTCTCTGTGCTGCTGCCTTCCTTCAGGAAAGCATGCTTCAGTCTCCCATTGGAATGCATGATTGCTGTGCTAAAACATTTCTTTTAAAATTGTCTTTTTCCCTCAATTGAATTTGTTCCTTTGAGAAGAAAAGAAGCAAGGAGAAACCTTCACTGAGTAAAAGGCTTGGTGTGTCCAAAAGGAGGTTCCGCTCTACAGATTCTGGCCTTCTACTCACGTCCATGCCGTGTATGGCTCAGAGTCAAACCTGCCACTTGCCCCTATGTAAGGAACCACCAAGGCTCAAATCAGCACACACACCAATGTTAAGGAGTGTGCAGAAGTAGGCCTAGCTCCTGAACCAACGTCAAAGAGTGCAAGCATACAATCTGTACTCGAAAAGTTCTTCAAAGTGTCTACTTCATCCAAATATAGACAAGAAACAGTATATAGATTATTAACCCCACCCAGTTCTGGATACTTCACTCATACTTAATAACTAATTTCAACTTGATGAACTATGATTTTCTTGTCCATTGTGTTTCCACTAGTCTTTACTTGATCAAAAGTGTTGGTGTTAAAGAAGTGTCTGTTTTACTTTGGTACTGCTATGGTTTCATATAGAACAGATCAGCTGCTTGTGGTTGCTCCTGTCACCCCCTCTTCTTTATCAGTTGTTGGACATCTGGGTTGTCTCCATTTTCTGACTATTGTGAATAGAGCAGCAATGAACATGTATGAGCAGTCTATTCTACAGTAGAATATAGAGTCCCATTTGAATATATGCCCACAAGTGATGTGGTTGATCATATGATAGATCTATTTCAAGTTTCTTGAGGAACCTCAATATTGAATTCTAACACTCTCATCAACAGTGAATACATGATTTAGATTATATATATATGTATATATATTCATATATGTAAAGATATTTTCCCATTCTCTAGTCTGTGTCTCCATTCAAATGATATTCCAAGTTACCTGCAAGCAATGCATTAACAGATGGACCTGAGCTGAATCTTCCTGAGCCCACAAGAAGGACACTATGGCTTCAGAATTGTGGGGGAGTTTCTCAACTGAGCAAACCAAAACAAAGATGACTTCTTATTTCCACTGCCAGGATTAGCCTGGACTAGGCAAACTAGTTTCTAAATAGAGATTGGTACACACTGAAAGTCAAAAGCAAATCAAACAAGAATAGACATTTAGATATTAGAGTACCACATGTATGGTGACAAAAAAAAATTTCAAATTAATAATTTTGAGGAACAGAGTCACGTATATTTGCAAGAACCACTGATTGCTGCAAGTACTCTGAAAAAAAGAATCCAAAACTTCTATAAGGCATGAAATTTAAATGATCTAGTTCCATATTAGAATAACAAGAAATGAAGTATAAGAATGCCTAGGCATGTCCTAAAGAATCTTCCAAAATCATGGCTAAACACAAATTCACAAAAAAAAACTTAAGAAAATGGAAAAAAAAAATCTAAGAAAATCAAATTACCAGATAGTTCTCAATTGGCCCTTAAATTCTGATTTTTTGAACTTGACCTGGCAAACATAGTCAGATCACAGAGATTCAGCTTTCTGTGAAAACATGCCAATCAAACTGTACAGATTTCTCCAGTCAGAATGGACCTGTTCTAGTAAATTAAAGATTCACATATATCATAGGTGTACATTTAAGACAAAAATGAAACAAATGAGGTCTTCTTATAGTACATTATGGAATCCATTATGAGTAAAAGTATGTAAAAACAAATTATTTGGAAACAACTGTTGCTCGAGTTCCCTCTGGGTCTCCTGTGCTATCAAGCAAACCATACAATATATCTTTATGTGTATTTATTAACTTACAAAGGAATGAGTACCCAGTGCCTAGCCCTGCCCAGCAGCTCAGAGCCCACCATATCAGACCACACCACGCCCACAGTCACCTCACCGCACTAGCATTCGCTCATGCCTCCAAGGCCAGCGATCTCACCCTAGGTCCAGAGGAGTCAGGCAATTCTGTCCTTGAGCTGCTGCGGCATTGCCCATTCCCCACACCATGCTCGCTACCCACTGCTCATAGCTTCTGTACCAAGATGGCTCAGGGCAGCTCCTAAGTAGTCCTTGCTCTGCAGCAGGCCCCACCCCTTGGAGGAACTAGCCAATTGGGAGACAACAACAAACATAGATTAACTAGGTTTCTTAAGCAACCACTTTCTGACCATTAATTTACAGTGAAATATGAAGACATAAATTCAATGAGTTGTAATTTAAAACATTACCTTACTCTGTCTACCAATAATCAAAAGAATAATAAAAATAAAAACATGTAACAAGCTGGAACACTCAAAACAAAAAGATATATGAAAACCTTAGAAAAATAGAATACAGCACCAAGAGTATATAACATGGAAAATGTGAATAATAAGATACATCTAATGTTTCTTAAAGTGTTTAGATAAAATTTACCAGGGGAAAAATCTGCAACCTTCAGGAATGTTTTAGAAGCACTAAAAATGCCAAATAAGAAAGTCAATAACTATTATACAATGAAATTTTACAGATACAGAGGGAGGAAGGGGAGAGCTTCAGACAAAAACGTTCTTGTAAATATGCAATTTGTGACTAGTCCTAGAAAGAACATATACACACCTTCCTGACTGTTAAGACACCCATGAACTGCTTGCTCCTTTGATAGGATGACTGCAGGATGTTTGGACACATTCAACATTGAGGACAACTTATTGTTGGATTCCCATCCAGGCACAACATCCAGTGGTTCTTTGGTTTTCCAACTGTGTAGATCCAGACGTGTTTGAGGGCCAACTAGACATTCCCTCCATAAAAGGTCCTTACAATAAGATTCATGTGGATTCCAGTCCTGGATTTGTGTGGATGTGGTAGAGGGTTTTTTTTGTTTTTTTTTTTTTTTTTTAAACATTTCCCTGTGCTGAGAAGCCTTCATATTGCAGGTGCACCTATAGGGCAAGGAAGGCAGCCTGCCAGAATAGGTGCGAAACCTATTTGTCAGGGGCACTTCATGGAGTAAAGGATTCTTAGATGACTTCAGAAGGGTCCTGTGGTCACTTTGTAAATATGAGGTTTGATGGGACACCCATCTACCACAACAGGAGAGGCACTGGGGCAAGATCAGCTTGGGGCTGTGGTAGAAGCAGCTTTTTCACATCCAGTCAGAAAATAGGCCTCAGGCCGGCAGAAAAGAGGTTAAGCAAATGAATAGAAAACAAGATATATTAAAATAGGGTCTGGAGAGCTGTCTCAGTGGTTAAGAGCACTGGCTGCTCTTGTCGAAGACCCAGATTTGATGCCCAGCACCCATATGGCCCACTAACAGTGGTCCATAACTCAAGTTTCAGGGGATCCAATTCTCACTTCTGACCTCCTTGGGCATTACACAACATGGGTCTATTAGACACATGCAAGTCAAACACACATACACACAAAATATAAACAATAAATTGAAAAGATAGATTGAAAAAGTTTGGGTGTTTTTTTTTGACAAGAAGTTTTGGTATACAACCCAGATTGGTCTAGGAGTCACTGCAGTCCTTCTGCTTCAGCATCCAGAGTACTGTGACCTCAAGTGAGAGCCATAATACCTGACTCTTAATCTTCCTGATATACTCTTTAAGTCAACCCCTGCTCAGCAGCTCTGGATATATCATCATGCTTCTTGACCTAAATCAAATCTGAAGCTTAAATTCAAATCATCTCTCTCAAATTCTGCTTTCCAGCTAGTACAAAAGAGATGGCTTTGCCTGACTCTGAGCCTTCTCTTTCTTCCCCTTAAGATCTCCTTCATGCGAGGCTTCCTTCAGGAACTGTCTTCCTAGCTAGAGCCTAAGTGAGGATCCCACAATGATGAGGTGAGTCCAGGAGCACAGACCTGACACCGTCTAGCCCTCCTCTCAGACTCCAGTCAGGAACATACCCCAGTTCCTATCTAGACCCTGAGAAGTTGTATGTTTTTAAGTATAGTTGGCATTTAATAAATATTTTTACCTCTCTATCTTTACAGTCATTTAGAATAATACTAATGAAAATGTCCTCAGCGTAGCTTCATGCCAGGTAAATTTCATACGCATTTCCAATTTCATATTTACAATATTTAAGCCAATATCTGCCTGTTCACTGATGAGGAAATTGAATCACAAGCTTCATCTTGTCAGTGCCACACAACCAGGCAGAATAGAGGGAGCAGACTGGCCCCAAAACCTGGCCCTCATACTTTGAATTTTTAGTCCTTCTTGTCTGCTTTTGGCAATGATTTTCCTGAGAAAATGCGGACTGCTAAATAATAGCAATTTGGCCTCTGAGTTTCATTGTCATAGGTCTTGGTAGAAACCAATGTTAAAACATCATCTATTTCCACATCACATTTTTTATTCTGTCTTCACAACATCAAATGCTAAATATAATACTATAGGCTCCAAATCTATCAAGGAACAAGAACTTGATGGAAGCAACTACTGCTTTTTAGGGGGAAAATATGCATGCAGCTTGGTCGCTGACATTTTGCAGATTCATCATATTTCTTAGACGTCCCAAAAATCACTGGCTATGAAAACTACAATAGCTGCATTGTTCTTATTTGATTGCATTGAAGCTCTGTTAAGCAGTTGATCAGTCCATGCTTCTTATGTACTTACTACCCGCTAAGTGTGAGGCCTGTTCTGTTTGGTTTGATAAGGATGCAGTGTACTCAGATGGCAACATCCTCACTTGAAGAAGCTTGGAAATGAAGGCCAACAGAAGAAAAGAGAGCACATGAATGAATGCGTCAGATAATAATGGATGCTTTAATAAAATATAGCTGCATATGTACTGGCCATTTCCACATGCCATGATCAGAAAAATTCTTTGTGAGGAGATGACACTGGAGTTGACTCCCTAAAGAATGAACAGAAACCAAATTACAAAACTTTGGGGAATGAGTTTTCATAAAAGAAGAAATAATGTGTGCCAAGTCCCTGTTATATGTGACACATTTAAGAACCTACGTGAAGGGGCTGGAGAGATGGCTCAGTGCTTTAGAGTACTGGTTGCTTTTGCAGAGGACCTGGGTTCAGTTCCAAGCACCCACATGGTCACTAACACCTTTATATAACTCCAGTTTCAGGCTATCTTACTCCCTCTTCTGGTCTCTGTAGGCATTGCACTGCATGTGTGCACTTATATACATGTAGGCAATATACTTATACAAATAAAAGTAAGTAAGTAAGTAAGTAAATGAAACTGAGTGAATGCAATGTGGCTAAAGTATCTTAAGGGACAAAGTGAAGTAAGTAAGGGACAGAGTGTAGTTGAAAGAATTAAGGGATTCTAGATTACCTTGACTTGCAGCCATGAAAAGTATTTCAATGTCACACTTGGCTCTGTAGGAAACCAGTGAAGGATTTTGAGGTGGAGTGATGTCTCTTAAATTATCTTTTTGGAAGACAACAGCTGGTTTCTCTGGAAATAGCTGCAGAGGGATGAGAACAGAAGCCTCAAGAGCAGGGAAGGACTACATAGCGAAGGAAGGCACTTAAAACCAGGCTGGAGGCATGGGTGAGAGGAGGAGTGATGGTGAAAGCAATTTGGAGGAAGAATGACTGAAGGTGGGGAATGAGAAGGGAGGGTATGGGGTACACACATGGTACTATAGAAAGTGGGGTTGGGCTTACTGACACAGACATATGCATGTATTTAGGAAGAAGGAACACAGAGCTCACATTTGGTCAGTTACAATTTGAAGTTTTTATTAGTCAAACATACAACCATACAGAGGTGTCTGTAGCTCAGGAGCCTGGTTGAACTAGAGATCACAGTTGGGGAGCTTTCAGCTAGAGCAAGGGGTTATATCTGTCAGTAACTTTCAGGAAACCTAGGGATGATAGTGGATGAGAAACAGAGAATGGTCCCTTGCTTGGGGTTTTAAGTTACAAGCTGCCCTAAGCTGGGGGAAGGCAAATACCATGGATACAAATTTCCTATTTCCCTTCACCCATTCAGAGCAGGATTAGTACTGGAGAATCTCACCAGCCTAGTCCCAGTTGCCAGAGCAGAGCAGATGGACAGAAGGCAGAGATTCTATCTGTGGCAAGTGAGGGCTATCAGTTATGTTGCTCAGGCTCAGAACATCCCTTCCATTACTCAGCCCTTCATCATCCATATACTTAACTGAAAAAAAAAGGCTATTTTTATCCTTTGGATTCTTTTTTCCAGTATTGATTCACTCCAAATTGACAAGTCTTTATATATAAATTTTTCCTGTAAAGAGGGTTCTTCAGATGTAGGTAAGATCTGTTCTTGACATACCAAAATATATTTAGAATATCCTTTTCATATTGCTTGAGGACAGGTCCTTACTAGGGAACCCTGATAGTTCTCAAGCTTATTAGGATAGCTTGGCGTCAACCTACTGCATATGCTCCATAGCTATTCTTAGTCAGTCTTTTCCTTTCATTGTTTTTTGTTTTTTTTTCTTTCAATAAGAAACAGCGAATAGTTTAACTGCCAAATTTCTCTGACTAAAATTTTCCTGTTCAATAATAGGAAGGCTGCTAGATTTCTCCAAGATCACGGGCTGGCTTTCTATTTGCTTGTAGCTTGTGATTTGGTCTACAGAAGGCTTCCCACAATTTCTATGGAATCACATCAGTTAGACAGCTGAGACTATACTGATGCAATCCGTGTGGGTTCCAGCATGAAATTCCTCATTTTTACGAAGTTTGGTGTGGTGAGGTACTGCTGGCCTGTGCTCTAGCCAACCAAACTTCCCTTCCTTCCTTCCTTCCTTCCTTCCTTCCTTCCTTCCTTCCTTCCTTCCTTCCTTCCTTCCTTCCTTCCTTCCTTCTGCCTCCCATGTGCTGGGATTAAAACCTTTCACCACAATGCCCCAGTTTGAACTGATACTTTTACTAAATCTGAAAATGAATAGCTTGGGTCTCCAGTTGCACTCACGGGCATTGAATTCCTTTCTTTGCCTGCCCTCTTGTGGATACTGCACTTACCTAAAAATTCCACAAAGACTCCCTAGAAAAAAGCAGTGGCAAAATTGAGAATGGCAAGAGTTTTATGTATCTAGGAAATTTTATTTTTCCTTTTATCCCTTGACAATCTTATGGGATAAGTACTATCCCTATTTAAACATTAGCTAATAGTTCCAAAGTGAAGGACCAATATGTACATCAAACCACTCCACAGGAATGATAAATGTTCATCAGTAGGCATCCATGCTCAACTACTCAGTTTATTCCAAGCATCCTAGATGAATTATAGATTTTTACATTCTATAATTTTTGTTTCATTTATGTTGGTTTGTCTCCTATTTTTTATTTTATTTTATGTGTATATGTATATTGCCTGCATGTAGGTAAGTGCACCTATGTCGTGCAATGCCTGCAGAGGTCAGAAGAGGCTGTTGGATCCCCTGGGACTGGAGTTACGGACAGTTGTTAGCTGCCATGTGGGTGCTGAGATTCGAACCCAGGTCTTCTGCAAGAACAGCAAGTGTTCTTAACCACTGAGCCATCTCTCCAGCCCCTGTCTCTTATTTTTTAGGGAAGGTTTGGTTATATAGTCCAGGCTAGCCTCAAACTTTGTGATTGCCTCACCTCAGTATCTTGGCCAATGTTGAGATTTGACCTCTGTGTGCCAACACAACTGTCTTAATTTCTTTATTTGTATTATGATAGTAACAGGTTTATCCAGTTTCCAAAACACAAAAGCATTTTACATAATTTAAAGTGCTACCACCCAGGTGTCACCAGTACCTTGAAGTCACCTTCTTTTGGTATCTCCTATGAGCATTAGTAGTTGATCACCTGTCCCATGTTACTCCAGAGGAGAGTTGATGTCATTTCCCTCAGCTCCCTCCACTAAGATATCTCATTCAAAACATGATCCTTCCTTTATTACCACCCCTTAGGACACAGTAACAAAAGGCTGCTGTGGGTCAGACGCACATGACTGCAAACCATGCAAAGATTAACTCTGTGACTGATCAACTGACAAAGACTGCCATTGGACTCTCAGGTATCACTCCAAGAATTGGAGAAATCCCCTTCAAGCAATTGGATTTTGGTCATACTTTGATCTGATCATTACTTCCTGTGCCATAGTTCTTCCATCTTGAAATAGGAATGTTTAAGGGTCGCTGTGGGTCAGACGCACATGACTGCAAACCATGCAAAGATTAACTCTGTGACTGATCAACTGACAAAGACTGCCATTGGACTCTCAGGTATCACTCCAAGAATTGGAGAAATCCCCTTCAAGCAATTGGATTTTGCTCATACTTTGATCTGATCATTACTTCCTGTGCCATAGTTCTTCCATCTTGAAATAGGAATGTTTACTTATTTAATTTTTAATATTTTACTAATTATTACTATTTTTAATTTTTAAAATATTTTATTTATTATTATTATTTTTTTTTGATGTTTGCCTGCATGTAAGTAAGTGCACCCATGTCATGCAATGCCCAGGGTCCTTTATAAGAGCAGCCAGTGCTCTTAACCACTGAGCAATCTCTCTAGCACCCCCAACCTCTCCACCTTTTTTTTTTTTTTTTTTTTTTTTTGTCTTTTTGACACAGGGTCTTCCTGTAGCCCCAGCTGTCCTGGAACTATGTAGACCAGGC
>NW_008351466.1:8954074-8963695 GCF_000622305.1 Nannospalax galili | reverse complement strand
TCAACTGAGGGACACCTAGGTTGCTTCCATCTCTTAGCTATTGTGAAAAGAGCAGCAACAAACATGGATGTACAAGGGTCTCTGCAACAGGACAAGTTCTTTGGGTATATGCCAAGGAGTGGTGTAACTGGGTCAAATGGTAGGTTCATTTGTAGTTTTCTAAGAGTTCTCCACACTGCCTTCCATAGGGGCTGAACCAGTTTATTTTTATTTTCTGTGTATGCATATATTGCCTGCATGTAGGTAAATGCACCCGTGTCATGCAGTGCCTGCAGAGGACAGAAGAGGATGTCGGATCCCCTGGAACTGGAGTTACGCACAGTTGTTAGCTGCCATGTGGGTGCTGGGATGTGAACCCAGGTCTTTTGCAAGAACAACCAGTGTTCTTAACTGCTGAGCCATCTCTCCAGCCCCTTTATTCATTATTTTTATGTTTATGATTGCTTTGCTTGTATGTATGCAAAACCACCCATGTTGTGCAATGCCCAAGGAGGTCAGAAGAGGGCTTTGGATCTCCTGGAACTGGAGTTACAGATGGTTGCTAGCCTCCATGTGAGTGTTGGAAACAGAACCTAGGTTCTCTGCAAGAGTGTCCAGTGCTCTTAACCACTGAGGTATCTCTTCAGCTCTGAGATATTTATTTTATACCATTGTAGGCTGGAAGTATATAACTTATTTTTTTATTTACTATGAGCTCACGATTAAGAGATTCTATTGAGTTTCAGATGAGTTATAGATTTTGAACTCATAAACAGTTGGAATTTTTGAAGACTGATCAGACTTTTTATTGTTTTTTTGTGAATTTCATACAGAACAGCTCAAACAATCTTAATCATCTTTATACCCCCATCTCCACTGGCACCCTCCCGTAGCTGCTCCCCATTTCTCCCATTGAAGCCTATATACTCTGTCATCCCTGCTAAGGCTCACTGGGTTGTCAGTGTCCTCAACTGTTCCCCAGTGCACGTCCATCCATTGAGTCTAGTCGGCCTATCTAGAGTTCCTTGTTTTAGGAAGATCAGTTCTTCTTCATCTAGCAGCAATCAGTTTCCAACTTTCCTTCAGGTAAGACTGAGGTCTGCTGTTCATTTTCCCAGTTCTATGCTGAGGTTGTATGGGCTTGTGTATGCTGTCACCATTGCCATAAATCATATGAGCACGTTACCAGGAGCTTGTATGACTCTGTTCCCATATGGTCATGCACCTCCTCCCTGGCTCTTTCTTTGAAGGTCTATTTATATTTCGTGGTATGAGATGAAGGTGTGATTTAAGGAACAAAGCATGGACGGTTATGGTTCAAAATGATGTGTTTGGGTATCAAGTTCACAAGAGGTGGAGATATGATGATTAACCTTATCTGTCAACTTAATGACAGATAATAAACTAGGTGATAGGTTTTGGTCATGCAGATGAAGATCATCTTGATTAGGCTAACTGAGGTGCAAAGACCCACTAACTATAGGTGTCAGCATTCTCTGGGTTGGGATCTTTGATCGTGTAAAGAGGACAAAGTGAGCTGAGTATAAGCAGGCATCAACTCTTCTTCCTGACCAACAGTACAATGCAACCATTTGCTTCAAGTTCCTTATACCTTGATTTCCCACCATAAGGGGAAATACCCAAAACTGTGTACCAAATTAAACCTTCCTTCCTGAAGCTGCTTATGTGTTTTATCACAGAAACAGGAAAAGTAATTGATACCTTTCTTTTTCTTTTGTAAATTAAAGCTCTGTTATAAGAGGTGAGGTGGCTCTTGTGGCACATGCTTGCTTAAGCCCTTTTTTACCCTGTGGAGTGTACTCATTTTTCCTTTTCACTTTTTAATAAACCTACACTTCCACTACTATATCTCTGTGTCTTGTTGGAGTCATTGATTATGATACAACATGAAAAGTATATAATGAGAACCCCCAGGGATTCCTAAGAAATGTAAAAGAGAATACCCACCTCCCCCTTTCATTTGACGGATACAAATTTTCTTGACCATTCTCCAGATCTCTGTTGTCTATGGGTGTGGTAGATGACTAAACTGATCAGTTTTGCAAAAAATTCTGTCAGGCTACAGTTTCTCTGCTTTACTAGGCAAAGAGGTTAAGAGGCCACATGTGTGAGGTCATACAGTACAATAGATGCTGAGACTCCATCCTTGGGGATCAGGGTAAGGCATATGTTCTGGAATCTCTACACAAAATGGATACAGTGATAAGAAGAAAAAGAAGAAGATAGTGTCTCCCTAGTCTGAAATTGATACAGACTTACAGTCTTCTGAGAAGATTCAATAGCTGAAATAAAAAGCTCCAAAATTCAGTCTCCCTGGCCCCGTTCTAAAATTTCTGCCTCTGTACTCTGGAGCAAAGCAAAGTTTTGTTGCTGCTTTAATTTAAAGTTTTTTGTTTTTCTTTTCTCCTTTTCCTTTATTTTTTTCTTGCCTTTTCTTTGTCTTCAAATGAATCTGGTTTAGAGTGCTGCGTTCTTATAAGTGCTAACTAAGATAGCAGGTGGCTTTTGGTGAAGAGATGTCTTAATGAAAGGGAAAGGGAGAATCAGGAATCTTTGGAGAAATACATAGAATGGGACAACTACATGTCGATAGGCTAATATGGTACAGACCATATGAAACTACAGAGAAATGAATGAATGGAGTTCAAGTAGTCTGTACACAAGATTCAACTTAGTGGTTAGCATACCTCTGTGTGAGAACTCTGATGATTTCCCACTTTTCATTTGTCCTGCAATCACTCTCCCCAAATTTCACTGTTTCTATCCAGAGAGGATAACATGCTGACATGAATAGGTAAATGGAACCCACGCCAAGGCCAGACACACTTTCACCATGGAAATATGCAGTGATAACTCCAGAGTCCTCAAATTGTTACATCGCCAAGCAAAACATTCACCAGATCCAGGCACCATGAGAGCAAGGACATAACTCATGCCCTTGCCCCTGTGGTCAATGACACCAATCCCATGAAACTTCTCCTGTTACTGCTCTTTCACCCTTTTACCTCTCCTCCTCTCTACTCATGAACTATCCCCAGTGCTCCCCAAGCAGATGACACAGCTAAACCCAAGATTTCCAGGACTCAAAATGAATAAATAAAATAAATAAACTGGCTCTTGGGGCATGATTGTTCTTGTTCCAGTATATGTTCTTGCCCTAATAAATGATGATGCTCATCTAAGAATGGTCCTGTGAGGCATATAAAATCTAAGACATGAATACATATTAAAAGAATAGCTTATCTTTTTGTTTTCATCTTTCCTTGAGTAACTAACATGCCTATCTATATAGGTAAACAACTCAAAGGAAAGAAAACAGACACAAAATAAAATGTGAGGCCAAACTCTTATCCCACCGTTTGGTAAGACCAAAAGGAAGATAAATGTTTTCAATTGCAAAATGCCTAGCATAAAACTTTGTAAATATCTAACAGATTGGTTTATTTAAATATGTTGAGGAATTAAATAAATTTAAAATGTCTCTATGATTATTAACATTGTTTCAACGTGTTTCAGATATGGTCCCTATAATTTTATTTTATTAAGAATAGAATGCTTTCTGAGCTGGGTGTTGTGGCACATGACTCTAATCCCATGTCTCCAATGGCAAAGGCAGGCAAATCAGTGTTTGAAGTCAGACTGATCTACAAAGAAGCAATTTCTACCCTAGTCAGACTGACATAGTGAGACTCTGACTGAAAATAAATGAAAACACCAAAAGGTCAATATTGTCTCAGTTCTAAAAACAAACATAAAAGGAACCATTAAATAAAAGAGATATAAAAAGTTATAGATATTATTTTTTTCAAAAAACCAAAGTTAAAGGAAAATACACCCAGATGTAGTGGTGCAAATCTTTTATCCCAGCACTCTGTAGGCAGAGGCATGCAGATCTCTATGAGATCAAGGACATCCTGGTCTACATAGAAAGTTCCAGGATAGCTGGGGTTCCAAGGAGACCCTGTCTCTAAAAGAAAACAGGAAAATGTTTTTAAATAAAAATGGATTTTAGGCATCACATTTGTCCTAAAAACAGGATTTCTCCAAATTGGAATTAAAAGTGAGGACAAAATGAGAAAGATTAAGCATTTCATACAAGGTCTTAGTTGGATATAGAAAGATTTAAGAGAGATAACACTGAACATTGGCATGCATATGATTAGGTTTACTGTAACTAAATATTATTTACCTTAAAGAATGCAGGTTATTGTTAGATGATTACTCCATTAGTCAGTGTAATCCAGACTTTAGCAAAAAACTACGAAAGAGAAAATAGAATCCAGACATTCTCTAAGATAATTATTTTGCACTTTACTTCTTTTCACAAACAGAAATAAAGTTGGTCCAAAAACCTCAGAAAAAATTATTCTAGACAGAAGGACGAGTCCAATTAATAGCCGTAACCCTGAAAAGAATGTATTTTCCAGGGTACATTAAATTAGTTCCTCAGAGAATTCCAGGCTTAAGAGAGAAACTATACAGGAAAACAATAACTGTGATAAGCCAAGGCATTTTAAATTAAAAATGCTCTCAGTGAGGTTCTAAGAAACAGAGCTCTGCCCTCTCTATAAAGGGAGATGGGCCTTGAAATCCAATGATGCCTTCCCTTAATGCTCATTATTGCTCAAAATTTATTGATAAAATCCTACAAAATCAATTTCAGCTACTTATCAGGTGCTTAAGCTACTGTCAGCCCAAGCTTTGTAAATTCCTTATTTTGAAAAACCTTGTACTGAAAGATAATACATGCCTTTGGAAGGCTTTACCGATATTTCTTAGCTCTACTTAGAAGCTAAGATATCCAAGATGTTTACAAACTGTAAAACTAAGAATTAATGCATGAGTCTACAGATGTGCTTCTGGTATCACTGAGGATACAAACATAGCTTTGATATTTCTTTCCAAAAACTAAATACAACTCTGTTCTACATAGAAACATAAACTAGATCACTAAGAGAGGATAGGACTAATTCACTAAGACTTTATTATCCCAAACAGATAAACAAAGAAAAAACTTATAGACAAATTGAAGAGCATGTTACAGACTTAGACCAATGGTATGTCTTCTTTGGGAA
Source organism: Nannospalax galili (assembly GCF_000622305.1). Lineage (NCBI taxonomy): Eukaryota > Metazoa > Chordata > Mammalia > Rodentia > Spalacidae > Nannospalax > Nannospalax galili. The sequence goes on along the minus strand of NW_008351466.1, from coordinate 8,958,620 downwards.
TTCAAATCTAAGGCCTCAAGGCTCATCTTCATGGATAAAAATACCCCCTCTCTTACTTTCACTGTGGCAGCATTAAAACTTTATTTCTTCGAGATTTTTAGGTGGGTAAGATATATTGTACCTGGTGAGATGTTAAAGTCTGCTAATATTGAACATTTGACATCTGGAAATTGTATATAAGCTATGGAAGTCATTCTAATTAAAAGTGATACCAAATATCAGGGTTCATATAACACTAGAGACACCTATCAAATTAATCTTTTAAGTCATAGAAAGGGATGCTCTGAAGAAGTCCATTTAAGAATCTCTCAGGGCGATGCCTCTAAAAGGACACTTAGTCCTCTAACCACCTTATCTTTATATTCCATTTATTTAAATTAACATACGAAATACTCCCTCAATTCTGACATAATTTGTATATGTTTGTGTACTTAGTCATTAAAAATTGTTTAACTCAGATCACGTAAAGCAGAATCTACAATAGATAGATTGTGGTGATTAAGAGCTACAACTACTTAATGGCAGCCTTAACCACAAATATTCCTACAATTAAAATTATTTTATAGAAGATAAGGCAAAGGTCCATATGTACAGGCCTTTATTAACTGCTAAATGGCCCTTCCATTTGCAAAGGACCCAGGATAGCACAAAAAATGAGTGGAATCTAACACTGGCTATTGCATTATAGATGATCCATTTCAGAGTGGTTCACATGTCTCAGAGAGAGAATCACAGATTCATTATATCAGTCTTTCCATAATGCTCAACCAGCCCAAATGAGAAAGATATCATCAGATAATATTTGTTGCCTATAACAAAGATTTTTCAACTTTTTAGTAACATACTTACTTTAATCCATCAATGTATTTCAAAATTATCTTGATTTATAATTTTCTTTGTTCTATTATTCTTTTATAAACTGTAAATTCTGAATATGAAGGAACACCAAATTTGGAATAATCTTCCTTTTGAGGTGAGATCTGTGTTTGCATTGACAGTTTCTGATACTGAAATGTGGGCCCCCAAATCCACGTTCACTGGAGAAATCATTTGGATTGGTACCAGGAACCAACATAAGCACCTTGTGCCCAAATATATTGCATGACATTATTGGGTAGATATTAAAGAGATCTTTTTTGGTCTTAGAACTCTGTTGACTTGTTCAACAACCCACTATCACATTTTGATCTGGCTATTAGGATTTTAGTTAATTAAATATCTTTGGATATCTTTTGTTGTTTTTGTTGATAAAGAACCATCTATTTTTGTTTGTTTCTAGGGGATTTGGTTTTTAAATTTGCTAACATTTAGCCTTTTGCCCCACTGTATTGGCTACTTTCCTGTTGTGATTTGAACACAGACACACAGACACAGACACAGACACAGACACAGACATAGACACACAAACACACACACACACACACACACACACAATAACCAAGGCCATTTATAGGAGGAAGATTTTATTTGGGCTTACAGTTCCAGAGGGATAGGACCTATTCATCGGGATAGTCCATCATGTTGAGAGGCACGGCGGCAGAGATGGCTGGAGCAGAAAGCTGAAAGCTCACATCTTTAGGCATGAGCATGAATCAGAGAGAAAGAAACTATAAATGGGACTGGACTAGGAACTCCCAAAGCCCTCCCCCAGTGACAGTTTTTTTCTCCAGCCAGGCCCTATTTTTCAAGTTTTCATGACCCTCCCCAAACAGTACTACCAGTTGACTAAGTGCTCAAATACTTAGAGCCTGTGAAAGACATTCCTCATTCAAATCATCACATACCATGAAGGAAAATCAGCCTGACAAATGACTGAACAAATTGACTATCTGCCCACCTTACCTCCCCATTCAAGAAGAGAGATACATCTATCTCAGAACACATAGCCTCTAGCCAGGACATCTGGCTCCTTATCAACACCCTAGCAGAAGACATCTGGTTCCTTATCAGCTTCCTGACAGATCTGGTTCATTATCAACCACCTTGCAAAAGATGCCTGGTTATCCAATCAGAACTCCCCATTTCTTCTTCCCAGAATATGGGAAGGAGCATGAAACCACCTAAGAATGTAATACCCATTTTCTGGAATTTTCTGGACCCATCTATAAATCCCAGACATCCCCCAGACTGGAAACACAACCTACATTCCCACAGGAAGCTTGCTTGTCTCTCATGGCTTACAAAGCTATCAGCATTGGTTGAGGTTAGATTTGTTTCCTATTTCTTTATTCTCATGTTGCCTTCTCATCCCAAATGCTAACATATGTAACATTCCTCCAATATCTAAAGGAAGGAAAAATATTTGGAGGAAAAATTCCATTTGGCACTCCAATAAGACTTATACTTGAAAATTATGTTAATCCATCTGGGGCAGTGGTTGGGTTAACCAAAACTAAGGATCTATGAAAAGTCTCACCTACATGAACTAATTAATAAGCTACATATAACAATACCAACATACAAGGGAATTGTGCCAAATTGTGCAATAGTGGCAAAACTTTTATGGGGTAATTAACCAATTTCTGGTTGGATTTGAGACTTACTGCATGGGAGGGCATTTCATACCTGGTACTGTAATCATGGTCAAACGCCCATGGCTAGAAATGCCATAGGCTCTACAGTAGAGCCTGCTGCTGTAGTTTTTCCTAATTGTTTTGTTGCCAAATCGCTTTCTAAATATTTGTGTTTGTAACTGTAGACCTGGAATGCTCTCATCTTGGTCAGAAAAGCTTTTATGACAGTGGGTATCAGTCAATGGAGAGATGCATAACTGGTCAAAGTGCTTACACTGAATTCTCAGTCCAAAATGGGACATCTATGCTGAACCCATCATCATCAATGGAGCATTTTAAGAAAGAAGGCAGAAAGAACACAGGAGCTAGAAGATGGGAAAGAGTTCTTTTAATCTTTTCCACAATATCGTATAACAACATCATAGACGGTGAGTCCTCCCATCTTCTGTTCATGTTTACTGGAATCCATACTCCTACCCTGGCTATAAAGACATAAGTGTTTTCAGATGTTAGATTAACTTGCAATGTAGAATTTAAACTAGTATATAGAGTGCAATCATTGCAAGTAACTGATCCCATAGTCCAGTCCCCTTGTGTCGTCCCAACCATAAAAAGATAAGGTAACCTCAAATAAGCCATTCTATTATGACATGTCTCATGAGTAAATGCTAATTGAATGTAATTGAGGAACACTTTTTGTGTTGTGCATATTAACCCAATGTTTTTCTGCTGCTTGTAATATCATCTGCATTAAGGTTTAAAAAATTTAAAGTATAAAGGGCTTTGTATGTAAGGACTCTTGGTGACAGCACCCCCCCTTTTTGTTTCAAGAGCATATCTTTAAAGGTCCTATTTGCTCTTTCAATAATAGCTTGTCCTTGTGGGTTGTAAGGGATTTCTGTAACATGTTTAATTTTCCAGCATACAAAAAGTTATTGCAATTCCTGAGACACATAAGCAGACACATTATCTGTCTTTATTTGTTGTGGCACACCCATAATATTAAAGGCTTCCATTAAATGCAAGATTACAAAATGTCCTAGTTTGTTTCTCCGTTGCTGTGACAAAATACTCTCACCAATAGCAACTTGGGGATGAAAGGGTTAATTTTATCTTACATCACCCCAAGGGTCACAGTTCATCAGGGAGCCCAAGCTAGGAACTCTAGGCAGGAACCTGGAGGCAGGACCTGGAGCACAGGCCATGGAGGAACTCTGCTTACTGGCTTGCTTCCCTGGCCCCTAATTAGCCTGCTTTCTGATGCAAAACAGGCCCACTTGCCCAGGAGTGGCACCATCCACACTGGGCTGGGCCCTCCCACATCACTCAACAATCAAGAAAATGCCCCACTGACATGGCCATAGGCCAGTCCAATGAAGGCAATTTCCCAATTGAGGGGCCCTCAACCCAGGTGTGTCAAGTTGACACTAAAGCTATCCAGTGCACAGCATCTTTTCTTTGGTTAATGGGGTTTCCCCACCAAAAACCTGAGTATGTATCTATGGAATGATGAACATATTGAAATTTCCCAAAATTGGATATATGCAAACTACGAATTTTTGAGCAAGTATGACAATTTTTTTATGATTTGCTTAGCTTGAACTTTGGTAATATTAAACTTCTTGTATAAGGATCTCCAATTAAAAAGTTTATCAATATGAAAATCTTATGCCTCATATAATAAATTTACATTACTCAACAAGAGTTTATTTTTTATTCATTGAATCCATAGGCCCTGGTAAATTTGAATGAGCCCTAATTTTCATTATATAATAAAATGGCCATAATCTTTTTTGCTCATCTGTAGTTAATGCCACTATAATGGTGTCAGGATCTTGTCTTCTAAGCTGTCTGAGTCTGAGTTTCCCTTTATGTATCAATTTAGGATTTTTTTTTCTATATAAGTTGTTAATTTTTTATTTTCTTTATTAGTGAGAAAAAAATCCATTAAATAATAGTATTAGGGTCTTGGATAAACACTCCAGGAGGATAATGTTTTGAAGAAAAAACAATTAGAGAAATTTCTTTTTGTA
>NW_008351466.1:8948622-8954047 GCF_000622305.1 Nannospalax galili | reverse complement strand
TTTGCTAAATGTATTCTTCTATGTTTTTTTTTTTTTTTGGTTCCTTAGTTAATTGGCTAGGAGTGTCTAATTCACTATCTCCCATTAAAGTATTAAATAAATGAGTTAAGGTATACATGGGTATCCCCAAAGAGGAGCTCAGCCAATTTATATCGCTGAATAATTTTTAAAAGTCATTTAGGGTGGTTAATTCATCTCTTCTTATAGTTATTTTTTGAGGCCTAATCTTACTTTTTTAAAAATCACATTACCTAAATATTTGTATGGAAAGTTTCTCTGCACTTTTTGTGGAGCTATTTTTAGTCCCTATAGTTGCAACTGTTTTTCTGCAAATTAATACAATTCTACTAAATTTGTGGGTATAAGGGCAGAGAAAAGGATATCATCCATATAATGAATGACCATTTTCTTACTGTATTTTTTTTCTAACTACATCCAGCGGCATATTTACAAACTCTGACACCTTGTAGGACTATTTAACAGTCCCTGAGGGAGAACTTTCCATTGATACCTTTCAATAGGCTTTCAATTATTATATGAAGGAATAGTAAAAGCAAATTTTTTCTCTATCGTATGGTTGTAAAGGAAAAAAAAAGTCTTTTAAATCTACTATTATAAGATTCCAGTCTTTGGGTATCATACTTGGCTGCAGCAGTCCAGGCTGCAAAGCTCCCATAGGTTTAATTATTGCATTAATTTTTCTCAAATCTGTTAGCATCCTCCATTTTCCTGATTTTTTTTCACAATAAACACAGGGGAGTTCCAAAGACTAGAGGAAGATTCAATGTAGTCTGCATCTAATTGCTCTTGCATAAGTTGATGAAGAGCAGCAAGCTTTTCCTGTGTTAGTGGTCACTGTTCTACACAAACAGGTTTTTGAGTTTTCCATATTAATGAAAGGTTGTAAATTGCTAGAGGCTGCCATTATAAATTTGGATAGACTAAGCCTTGCCTATTGCAATTTGAACTTGTCTGCCTTATTTGACATTCTCCTTGTTATGTTTCCCTAATCCTTGCATAGGATTATAATTCATATTCATCATGATATTTTTTGCAGCTTTAGATATTGTGGGAATATTTAAATATGCCCCCATTGCTATAAGACAAATCTACCCAAAAGATTAATCTCTATATCTGCTATATAAGGTTTAAAACATGTCACTTGATTTTCTGGTCCCAAACATTATATTTTATTACTTTTATATATTTCTGAAAGAGTTCTTATACCTGCAAAAGTTGCTTGAACATTGCTTTTCCAAAAGACCATTCTTCTGGGCACAGGGACTGAGCAACACCCCATTATCTACCAATTCTACAAATTCCAAGCCTCCAATAATAATTTTCACAATGGGTCCAGAGTCATGTAAAAAAAATTCTGCGAAAAAATATTCTTACCTGTACTTCCAATATTGTCTACCCCCATTTTTTTTTTCCTATAAGAGCTGTTTTTCCTTTAAAGTAGTACAAGATTAGCAATTGTGCTACTCTTTGTCCTGCTAAAATCCTAAAAGGTTTGGTTATAGATGCCATGATATTAATTTTTTCTGTAAAATTAGAATCTACAATACCTAAATGAACATGAAATTCTTGAAGAGTTAAACTATTTCTTCCTGTTAATAATCCTACTGTCCCCTCTGGCAAAGTTTCAAAAATTCCAATCAGAATCTTACAAACTCCTAAAGCTGGTAGTAATAGCAAATTATCAAGCACATATATATCCAAGGCTGCACTACCTCTGGTTGCATGTACAAAGTCTAAGATTGAACGTTTTGTTGCATTTGGCCACTTCTGACAGAATATTGTTGTACCACTCAACTGGTATTGTTTATGTTCGGGCTCCAGGTCTGGGTCCTCTGACCATTTCCTGACCTGAGAGGATTGCCTTTTTTATCCCATGTCGATCTACATTCATTTGCTCAATGATATCCTTTTTTTCAGGTAGGGCACAACCCAGGTGGCCTTCCTTTTTCTTCCTTTGTACCTTCTCTCTGTCCCTTTCTACAGTCCTTCCTCATATGTCCTAATTTTTCACAGTTAAAACATTTTGTTTTTACTACATGTATTTTTTAAAACAGTTGCTATGGTGGCGCAGGGATCTCGGAGCGCCAGCTGCTGGGCATGGCGCCGGTCTCCTGCGTGCACCTGGGGTGCGGCGGGTCCCGCACCATGTCTGCTGTTTGGGTCCCTGGCTCTCCACCGCTGGCGGGTCCCTGCTTCTCCATGTTGTTGAGGCTCTCTGCTACGGGGCTGGCCCGGTCAGGTTCTGTCCCAATCCACCGTGCACTCTCTCTCTAAGTTCGGGACCCATTGGCCACCAGGTCACAAGGAGAGGTGTGAGGAATGGCAAAAGCTGGATTTCCGTGAGTTGCGGTTTACGAAGAGACAGCTCTCTCGGACAGGCAGGATCACACACAGAACTCAGCTCAGTCAGTGGTACAGCCCCTTTATTCAGTGACTTAGCTCGGCTCCAAGTCTTAGTGATCCAGCTCCGATTAATTAGGGGAAACCAGGACATTTTATACTGCGGGGGCAGTGGAAAACCTTAGTTGGTAGGTGCTTTGTGGGATGCCCTATTTACATATGGAAGTGGGCTCCTGCCAAGCTGTCAGACTGCCTGAAAATCACCGAGGAAAAGCTGGCAGTTCCAGAGCCAGAGGCCATGGCTACTTCAAAAGATGAGTCAGGAAGATGCTGGGAAGACACCCTGCTGAAAAAGAAGAAAAGGAGTCATCTGCATATGAAACCGAGCCCATGGGCCATCCGGACATGGAGAGACTATGACTTCACAGCTGGGGTCCCCAACATCTCCTCCTCTTTGATTTAAATATGAAGAAGTGCCATTGCCAGCCCTAAGGGCCAACTCATCTCATCTTGGGAGAATCTAAAGTCTGATAATTGACCATGACCTGTTTCTGTGGTGATTTTAGCAAATGGCAGTAATTTGTCAGCAAGGAAATCTTAAAAACAGTGAGCAAATATCAAAAGAATACACAGTATTATCAGGGGGCAACAAGGGATTGGAGCTATGCAAACAAGGGATTGCTAAGTCAACCTAATTGTCTGGTGGGTTGAAATCTTGAAAATGGGTTATTACAGAGTTTTTTGTGGGTATTAACATCAGTTTCAACAACATTTGATTCATTTACAAAGAAACAGCATTTTTTCCCAATATCACACACCCTCCCCATGTTTATTAAGTCCAGTGTTCTTCTGTTGTGAAGCACAGCCTTGGCGAGAGAGTTCATTTGCTGTTGGAGAGATTCCAGGCTTCAGTCGCAGATGTCATTGCTTAGTCCAGCTTGTCTCAGCCCGAGCAGAATCAGGTGTAGCTTGTAGCAGTTGTTGCCATAGCAACGCCTCCAGCATCCAGTGCAAGTTCGATTTCTACCAGCAGGGGGAAGAAGATTTTTCTCTGCTAGCAGCTCCTGAGATGTAAACATTACTGGTACACAAAAGGTGGACAAAGAAATCAACACAGTTTGGGGCTTTTTTTCTTGTACCATATGAAGAGAAGAGGGGCGATGCATGCTGTGCTGGAGAGAGTAGTTAGTGAGGCATTTGTAATGAGTAGGATTGTTGCTGAAAATGCAAATTGAATGGTTAGCCAGTTGTTTGAATCCACTTAGATGAGAGTCAGTGAAATCTTTTTCTGTTCCTGGGTAGAGAAGGGTGGTAACTGGTACTGCTGTCAGTAGAAATCTATTGCTGGATGCACAAAAGAAGGCAATTAGACATTGGGGTAGGTGGTGAAGGGAAGAAAGTTAGACTTGTTCCAGGTCATAGTCGATCTTATTTGGTCCTCTGTCTTTCCTGTAGAATAATATTATGAGTTAGCACAGACTTGGCTGCAGGTGCAAGCTGTTGAGAGACATGAAAGTTAGCCGTGGGGTACCTAGAGTGCACCTGAGTTTTGTTATTACTCCAATGCTCCAGCGATTGGTCCCATGGATCTGATTTTTCCTTGAAAAATAAAATCTCTAGAACATGGTACTAGGGAGAGTGGGGGCTGGCTGAAGCGTTGTTGTTAAGCAGGGTAAAGACAGCCATGAGGATGACAGAGAAGGAGGCTCTAGGAGGACATCTGCGGCGTACAGTCTCACCTAGGTCATGGATCTCTTTCACCGTGATCCGGTGTGGCTTTGGGTGTCGTCTCCACCTCTTTCTTTTCTTTGTCTCTGACAGGATCATGCAGGCCATCTTTTTCGTGGGTGGGAAGGTGTGGGACAGCTGGAACCCAGATAGGCTTTGGTTGATCCTGTGGGAAAACACAAGCAAATCCTCTCCCTGTGGTCAACAATGGATCTGGTCCTTTCCAAAGTCCATCAAAGGGGTCCCTCCATCTAACCATGATGGGTGGTACTGGGTGTGTCTGGGACCAGTGTCAGGTGATGGGGGGAGCATCAGTCCCTCTATATACATTAAGTACATTAAGGGTAAACAAGGCTAATGTTAATTGAATATTGGGAGAGTATGTTGTTTGAGCCTGTTTTTTCAATTGGTCTTTTAAGGTTTTATGTGACCTTTCCACAATGGCTTGTCCTTGTGGGTTGTATGGGATGCCAGTGTGATGGGTGATTTTCTAGGCTTCACAGAAATTTTTAAATGAGGAGCTGGTAAATGCTGGGCCATTATCTATCTTTAGTTGTGTAGGGAGGCCCATGATGGCAAAGGATGAAAGCATATGATTTATTAGCTTTTTTGAACCTTCACCAGTCTGGGCAGTAGCCCAGAGGAAGTGAGAGTAAGTGTCTATAGTTACAAATACATATTTTTGTCTGCCGAATTGAGGGACATGAGTTACATCAATTTGCCAGAGGGCATTAGATTTTAGCCCTCTAGGATTGGTGCCCATCTGTTGCATAGCAGGGGTATGTATCATTGATGCACAAGAAGAGCAGGTTCTAACAATGTGTTTAAGTTGTTTGAGGGGAATGTGGGGGAATCTGAGGTGGAGCCCTTGCAAATTAATATGGGTGACATGGTGGAGGTTTTGGGCATCTGTTACACTGGCAGGAAAAGCTCCAGCGGTGGCTACTTCATCTGTTATGGCATTTCCTTCAGTAAGAGGTCCTGGGAGAGAGGAGTGGGACCTGATATGCTGGACAAATAATGGAGCCACCCGTTTTTGTAACAGTGTGGAAATTTTAATTAGTAGAGGTGAGATGGAGTTGCCATCTATTTTAATAAAGGAACAACCTAGCCATGGGAGTAAATTAACAGCATAAATACTGTCAGAATAAAGTTTGAAGGGTTTATCAATCTTATCAAGAGCCATATAGATAGCAAAGAGCTCTTTAAATTGTGGGGATTTATCAGATAGATGTTGAAAATATATCATAGGTGGGTCATTAGGGGAGTCACATATGACCAATGCAGCCCCTTTTTTTCCTCCATCTGTAAAGGCTGTAATAGTCTTTTTTATGGG
>NW_008351466.1:8931917-8947299 GCF_000622305.1 Nannospalax galili | reverse complement strand
TACATTGAGGTCTTCCAGGATATCTCGTCCTATGAGATTTGTGGCTATATCTGCAATCATGGGTCTTATTGTGCCAACCTCTCCATCAGGGTCCTCCTATTTATAGAGGTTTTTAGTGATGAATGCTTGGGAGGCCCCCCCTACTCCCATTAGTTGGGGTCCTGGTATTAATTCCCAGTGTGGGGGAACCTCAGAACACCTTAAGATGGTTTTATCAGCCCCAGTGTCAATGAGGCATTTTAAAGGTTTATTGTCTATTTTTATGGTTAATTTTGGATGGGCATTTTCTGTAATACTGGTTACCCATAATGTTTGTGGCTTCCTTCTTGTTAGCGGGGCTGAGGGCTGCCCCTGAAGGAGTTTAAAGGTGGCAAAGGATTGCCATCTCTGTCATTTTTAGATTTACAATCCTTTTTCCAATGAAAGCCCTTTTTACAGTGAGGACAGAGGGTTTTAGGGGGTCGAGTGGCAGCTGAGTCATTTTGGGGGCAATTTTTTATCCAGTGTCCAGTTTCTCCACATTTAAAGCAATTTGAGTTGGACTGAGTTGCAACTGCAAGGGCTTGGGCAAGGGAGGAAGCTTGGTATGTAGCAGCAGGATCTGTTATTTTTCTATCTAAACTGGCTTGCACTCTTAGTATAAAATCTGGGAGAGCCTCAGTTGGTTTTTGTTTTAAAAAAGTTAATGAAGAAGTTTCTCCAGGCCCGGTGGACAAAGGGGTTAGGCGGTCCCAAGCCTGTAATGCACATAAGCGAATTTGCTCAAAACAGCCAGTGGGAATTGCAGCCTGTTGGATTCCTGTAGAGAAGTTGCCCTGACTAAAAAGCTGGTCATATTTCCAATCTATGAATCCAGGTGGTGGATCCTGTCCTTGTTGGGTTCTTAGCTGTTGATTATGATTGTCATTTCTTTTAGCCTGCATCTCTAAATAAGGCCTCCCATTGTACAAATAATGGACTGGGGAGGGTAGATCTACGGATATCCCTCCAGTCCTGGGGGGTAAGCAGATTAGTATTAAATGTTTGTAGTATAGATTTTGTCCATGGAGCATGAATTCCATTCTCACGGACAGCCTGGCGCAATTCTTTAAGTTCCGCTCTGGGAGCGGGTACCAGGCTAGTGGGCATTGCCTTGTTATTTGTAAGTTAACAGGAAAAGCCTCTACCGGTGGGATTTGGGGGTCCTGAGGCCATTGAGGCTGGCAACTTCCAATATCTCTAAGATTACACAGTTGCTCTGTGGCTGTAGGGTGTGGCTGGAACAGCGCCACAGGCGGTGGCGGAGCCACAAGGTGTGGCGGTAGCCGAGGTGAAGGTGGAGGGGAATTTATCTGAGGATCTTTGGGAGCTTTTGAAATCTGGGCATTAATATCTGGGCTTGTTAAGTCAGCAAGAGGAGGGTAAAGATTAATTTTGCTGATGCGTAGGTTTTGTCTGACTTCTGTTGAATCTGCTACTGGGAAATTTTTAGGGTCTTTTTTTTATCATTTGAACCTTCCCCTTTATTGTTTTCTGGCGTTTGTAAGCTTCCCTCGAACTTAGGTGGGTTTCCTAAGCATTGTTGGATGGCTGCTATTATGGGGAAAAAGGAAAGGGGGAAATTATGCCTTTCCTGGGCTGATAGGATCCAGGGTGCAAATTGATTAAATTTGTTGCAAAATTTTGAGCTTTCTTTTTTGGAAATCTTAAGTCCTCTAGATTCAAGCAGGGTTTTAAGGGAACAAATTTGGAGTTTTTTCTGGCGTGATGTGGAATTTACCATTATAAAGGGAAGATGTTTTTGCAGCAGTCTGACACTAGGGGGTTGGAATGCTCTTCCAAGTTACAAGCCTTAGACTGCAGAAAAAAAAATGTCACTTTTAAATCTTTTGTTCTGGCCGCGAGTGACCTTGAACTCCCAGGTGCTCTGCAGGAGCTAGTTAATTTAAATTCTCACTTAACTGGTTTTAGCTATGGTTTGAATGCCCTGGGGGGGGCAGGATAAGGAAACTGACTAGGGAAGTCTGCCTTAGAAGCTGACTCCAAAGCTTACGTGGAGATTTCTTAGAACTTTTGGGATTTTTCTAGCAGTGTTAAGATAGAAAAAGTGGGGTGAAGTGATGGTTACCAAGGGAACGTGCCTGAAATTAAAATCTCAGGAGATTCCACTTGGCTCCGAGCACAGGCCTTCCCGCACTTTTGAGAGACTGGCGGCCATCCTAATGACTCTTAAGTGGCCTCTGCGTCACCAGATTTTTATATTAGAAAGATATATAGATAGAGGTCTTTTGTCTACACCTGTACAGGCGGTCGGAGTTCGTTAGGGGGCAGAGGGGCCTTTGGCTAACATCAGGGAGTGGCCCTGACCAGAAAACCTCAGTTGCTCCTCTGTCTTCACCATCCTCACATGAAGACTTTAGACCAGAAACAAAAGGAGGAAATTAGAAGAGATTTGTGTTACCCTCCTGGTGGGGAGAGATACTCACGAATCCTATGTTTCAGAGGGCACCAGCTACTAACTGGCGCGAGGTTCAGAGGCTCTCACATTGGGTGCCAGATATGGTGGTGCAGGGATCTCGGAGTGCCAGCTGCTGGGCGTGGCGCCGGTCTCTTGCGTGCACCTGGGGTGCGGCGGGTCCCGCACCACGTCTGCTGTTTGGGTCCCTGGCTCTCTACCGCTGGCGGGTCCCTGCTTCTCCATGTTGTTGAGGCTCTCTGCTACCGGGGCTGGCCCGGTCGGGTTCCGTCCCAATCCACCGTGCATTCTCTCTCTAAGTTCGGGACCCGTTGGCCACCAGGTCACGAGGAGAGGTGTGAGGAATGGCAAAAGCTGGATTTCCGTGAGTTGAGGTTTACGAAGAGACAGCTCTCTCTGGAGAGGCAGGATCACACACAGAACTCAGCTCAGTCAGTGGTACAGCCCCTTTATTCAGTGATTTAGCTCAGCTCCAAGTCTTAGTGATCCAGCTCCGATTAATTAGGGGAAACCAGGACATTTTATACTGCGGGGGCAGTGGAAAACCTTAGTTGGTAGGTGCTTTGTGGGATGCCCTATTTACATATGGAAGTGGGCTCCTGCCAAGCTGTCAGACTGCCTGGGAAAGGCTGGCAGTTTCCAGAGCCGGAGGCCATGTTTCTGTGATGGCTGCTCCAAAAGATGAGTCAGGAAGATGCCAGGAAGGCACCCTGCTGATAAAAGGAGTCTCTGCATATGAAGGCGAGCCCATAGGCTATCTGGACATGGAGAAACTGCTACTTTACACAACAGGGGTCCCCAACAAGTTGCTAATAAATTACCTTTGTAAGAATCAGATCCAATATTAATACAAGCTTTAATAAGTTTTGTAACAGTGCTCCTTGAGCCCATAATGGTCTTAAGACTTTGACATTCAGCCTTAGCATTTTCAAAGGTTAAGGATTGAAGCAAAATATCTTGTACATCAGGTTGAGAGACAGCTTTATTCACAGCTGTCTGGAGTCTAGATAAGAAATCAGTATAAGGCTCACATACCTATAGACAGGAAATAAAATGATATACAATTAAACCAAGCTCATCAAACGAAACTATTTCCTTTTGGATTGTCCTATCTGGTTCCAGGATGCAAAACCTAGTTTTTCTTGAGCTAAATTATTTTTTATGGGTAAAGGAAAACACCAAAAGTAACACCTGTATAATACAGAGAAACAGAAAGGACATCTTTCTGTAGCTATAGGTAACACCAATACTTGTCTGCATCCATTTAATCCAAGACTGTGCTGGGTATGTACCACAAGTCAGAGAAGTAGACTGATTTTTTTTTTTTTTTTTTTTTTCTGTAACAGTAATTACTATAACAACAACCCTGTATTTCTTTTTTTTCTTTCTATTTTTTTCTTTGCTCTTCTTGAGACAGGGTCTCCCTGTAGCCCCAGCTGTCCTGGAGGCACTATGTAGACCAGGCTGGCCTTGAACTCACAGAGATCCACCTCCCTCTGTCTCCCGAGTGCTGGGATTAAAGGCATGTGCCACCATGCCAGGCTACAACCCTGTATTTCTATGAACCTGCTTTAGACTTTTAACAAACTTGTTTAAACCTTTTTTGTGGGGAGGGGAGGAAAGGGTTTATTTGGCTTACAGTGTAGTCCATTGTCAAGGGAGCCAAGGCAGGAACTCAGGGCAGGAACCTGGAGCACAGACCATAGAGAAATAAATACTACTTACTGGTTTGTTCCTCTGGCCAGTGCTCAACCTGCTTTCTTATACAATACAGAACTACCTGCCCATGGGTGGCACTGCTCACAGTGGCCTGAACACTCCCCCATCACTCAACAATCAAGGAAATGCCCCATAGACATGGTCTTAGGGCAATCCGATAGAGGAAATTCTTCAATTGAGATTCCCTCTTCCCAGGTGTACTGACAACTAAAGCTATCCTCCACAAGCAGTGTGGCTTTGGGCAAGTCAACTTCCCTGAGCATCAGTTTTCTCTTGTATAAAATGGCCTATGATACTGTCTTTCCACAGACTTGTACAGTTCAGAGATGATATATACAATATATAGGAGTCATTCAACACTGGCAGTCTTTCTTATTTTATTATCTTTTTTATTTTAGAAATATCCAGGTATCTTAATTTTACTAACTTTGACTTTACTTTTTCATTGATACCCTGAGACACATCAATACTAATAAAGAAACCTATTATTCATTGTGAGAATCCATCAGGTAATCAATATTCAGTTTTTTATACACATAGATAGATGAATAACCATATTAAACATACCAGTGGAATAAGAATTAAGACAAGGAGTGAAAAGAAAACATTTTAATCTGGAAAAAATATTTTCAGGTTAATTTAAAAGTTTTAGTTTGTATGAGGCTTTACTTGCAAGTTAATTTGATACCAAGTAAATTAATTTTTAAGAAATTTAAGTTTATGTAGACCATGTACAAACAAAATAGATATCTTAAAATATCTTGAGAACAAATCAGAACCAAAAAGATACTCAACAAATAGCATTTTTACATAACCAGAAAACTAGAGATACTGTTTAATAGATCTAAAAATGATTAGGGTACCCAAATATAAAAGGTCTTTAAATGTAAATTTGTGGCTGTGTATTTTAATTAGGCATGCCAAAAATAAAACCAATATTTTTTGTGCACAATAAAAAGAATGAAATAGAAAAAAAAATTGAGGTGGCCACAGTTTGAAATTACCTTGACATAAAGATATAAAGACAATTATCAATAGATACCCATGACATAATTACATGAGATCTCAACACATGGAAACATCAAAATACTTGACATAATTATATGGAATTTTAAACAATATATAAAATTCATTGACATAGACATATATGGCACAATAACATGAAAACGAGATGCACTCAAAACACATTAAATAAATTTGATTATGATTTTTTTTTTGTAAGATCTTCTATAAAAAAGTTGGAGCCCTGAAAAAGGGAGCAGCTTAACTTTGGAAGAGAGTGCTATGTAGCATTATTTTACTAAAAGAACATAGAATCTGAGTTAAATTAAAAGATAAGGTAATAAATTAATATAACATGCTGAGCAATTGTAATTGGGAATAACTGCTTCCCTTTAATCTTTCTTGATCTTTTATTTTTCAAATAAAAAATAATGGATTTTTTCTTTTGTTTTGTTTTACCATTTCTAACTAATGTGAATATGGATTTTCAGGAGGGGGAGCATTTGGGACAGAAGTTTGCTTCTGACCCGCCAGACCCATAGCTTCAACCATTTTAAATATCTACTTTAACAGCTAATAATAGTGATACTTTATTATTAATTGTCTCTGGAAGAACAAGAACTTTGGGAGGCCCATAGAAGTTTCCATTATTATTATTATTATTATTATTATTAACTTGTTCTTCTCTGCTACTCTTTATATCAGAGGACAAGTATGACAAGTATTTCCTTTCTTCCTTTATCTTGGGTAAATAAACTTGCCCCTTGTTAGAGTATTTATTGTTCTCAGTAGTCTCCACTTTCTCTGACTCCCTGTTTTCACCTGCATCGGTGTGTTCAGTTTCAATATGTTTAGGAATCTCTGGCAATGGGTGATTCCATATATCATCAGTGGAAGCTTATCCCTTCCAATCTATCTTTTTACTAAGTGGCCCTATCTCCTCTTCAGATATTACTTCCCTTACTAATTTTTCAGGGTCTGCAAAGGTATCAGGGCATTAGATATTGGGCCACACAATGACTACACAGGAATTGGGGTATTTTGTGCTCTTTGCTGAGCATGTCTGAGTACCTTTACAACCCAGTTCTATGTCTTTAAATTTAATACTGTCTGGCCTTCTGGATGAAACCAGTAACAGTGCTTATGCTTAAGATGCACTCACTTAATTCATTACATGTAAGTTTTACCCCAGAGCCTTTTAACAAAGCTTTTGAAAAGATGAATATACTGTACTTGTAGAGAAGAGGAATTTCCCCTGACTATGCTTTTTATTTTCCCAAAATTTTGACTTACCTTTTGAGCAGACCAATTTCCCTTTTGGCTCCCAGGGCCCGACTTCCTATTGCCTGACTTCTTTATGAATGCGTAGCATCTTTTGGGTCCCGGTTTCACATGCCAGCTGTAGATGCTCAGACCCAAAAGAAACCATGGTCACAGGGAATGCTTATTTCAAAGATACCAGAGTGCTCAGCACCTCTGGGGCGAGAGCCCCGAGTGCCCTTTTGCTTTTCTCTTTAATGGCCTTGCAAAACAATCACAGCATAAGAAGCAGAAGCACAGTTTGTGATTACTCACAAGAAACAAATGTTTTTCCCAGCTACTTTTCCCCAGTTACTACCTAGGCACAAAGTCCTGCTATGGCTACTGACTGTCTTCAAGATCATCCTGGGCTTTGGAACAACAAACTCAAGATGAAGGTTGTGGTGTCAGTCAGTGTGCTGGCTGACACCTCCACACAGCTCCTGTGTGCAAGGAACTTTGTAGCATTCTTCCAACTTGCTTGTGACTTACCAAAGCAGCTTGTCCAGTTAACTCTTTGTTGCCCGACCACTTCTCTTTATATGATTTGGTTTTCTTCATTCCCTCACCCAGCAGCAATCAGTTTAAAATATTTCTCATTCTATTGCTGGCTCACCACCAATTTTTCAACTCCCCTCTGTGTTCCCACTCAACTGAGTTGACATGGGTCCCATGCTCGATGCCATCATTGCCACAAGTTCACATATGCAGGTTTCCAGTGGCCTGGAAGCCTTCACTTCCCTGTGTTTATGTACTAGCTCTGGATCTTACAGTCTTTCTGCCCCCTTTTCCACAGTGGTCCTTTGAGCTGTGGATGAATGACTCAATAAAAAGATGGGCAATAAAACTAAACAGAGTTCTCAAATGAAGAAATAAAAATGGCTGAGAAGCACTCTAAAAAGTGCTCAACAACTTTAGTAATTAGAGCAATGCAGATAAAAAAACTTTAAGATTCCATGTTAACAGAGTCAGACTGGCTAAGATTAAGAGAATTAAAGACCCCAAATGCTAGAGAGGAGTGGAGGAAGAGCAACACCCATTCACTGCTTGTGGGAATGTAAGTTCATCAACCACTATGGAAAGCAGTATGGAAAATCCCCCAAAATATAAAAATGAACTTACCACATTATCCAGCTATACCACTCTTTGGCATATACCCAAATGACTCATCATACTTTAGAGTACATTTATACTGTGCATTCATGTTTGTTGCTGTTCTCTTCACAATAGCTAAAAGACAAAAACAACCTAAATGTCCTCAACTGATGAATGGTTAATGAAAATGTGGTATATCTACACAATGGAGTTATACTTAGCAGTAAGAAAAAGATGAAATTATGAAATTTTCAGGTAAATGGATGGAACTAGAGAATGTTATATTAAGTGAAATTACACAAAGGAAGAAAAACAAGTAGCATATGTTCTCCATGATTTGTGGATTGTAGCACCAATCCCTTTTATGTGACTATATAAATTCTGATGTAACAGCAGGAACCAGGAAAAGGAAAAGGATTCATGGAGGTACAGGAAAAGAAAAAAACTAAAAAGGGGATAGTAGGGAACAGATGTTACCAGGGGGAGAGGTGGGAAAAGAGGGAGCATTTGTTAGGGAGGAGCAGAGGGAGGGATATGCAAGGGGCCATGGTGTGGGAGATGGAGGGAAGTCAGGAGAGGGAGGATGGTGGGATGCAGGTGGTATTGGGGGTAGGGTGGGGATAATTGGAACACTGTTACCAGGGAAGGAGGGAGGAGGGAGGCTCGATGGGAGGGAAAAAGAGTAGAAATGAATGAATCTTGGGGGACTAAGTAACCTCGAGGGAAAAATGATGACCTCAAAACCCTACGAGAAATGTCTATACAGTGTCTGAACATTAATTCATATATACCTGGGAGCTGCTTGGTGGTGAACACAGTGACAGACAAAAGAGAACTCCTTTATAGTGGTGGTGAAGGTGGTCCTGGAGACTCCCAAAATAACACAGGATATTGCCAAACCTCTTGGTTATCACTCAGCATCCATTTGCTTTCACAGTCCTGCTAGTTTCAGATCAGTTTAGTTGTCTATTATGATGATTTGAAGGTTGTGGAACAAATGTGCTTTACACAGCAACATATATCTGAGATCTCATGCTGTTGCTCATGTAGGTAGTGGCATGAAGAATCTCAGCTTCAGGAAGACACACCACACTTCAAATTCTCTACATTCTACACTGATGCAAGTCTTTCCATTTTTATGTGCTCCTCCTATAGTCACATTCCTACTGCAAGGTCTATCTTTCATCAGCTTGCTGTTCCTATAGAACTTGTGTCAGGGAAGGCAAGCAGCACTTCCCTGAAATTTTCCATTGACTTTGGCCTGAATTAGTGCATCTGAGCACAGAGTTCCAACGCTACTCTTTCCTGCAATGATGGACATTTAACTTGGATAGTTCCTTTATTTTTACCTATTACCTTCTGTAGGAATAGAGACAGTCTACTGCTTGTTGTCTTGACCATTTTCTTTTATCATGTGACAGTTGGGGTTTTCTAACTGTCTTCTAACCAGAAGTAATCAGGGACTCCAATCAATAAGAGTAAATCAAAAGAATTAGTCATGGAAATATTGGAAATTGTCAGATCATTTTGTCACTTTTAAACAATAGCAGTCATACATGGAGGAAGAAGAAGTTTCTAGCACTTCTGCTAGGTAATGTTGACATCACTCACACATTCATGACTGGATAAAGAAAATTGTGAGAAATGGTGGTGAGCTTGGCTTATTACCTGTTGATCTACAAAAGTCTTAGTAAGTTGGCTATATGAGAGTGATATATTTAAGAATATAAACAGTTGTAAGATATCAATATTCATGATTATTTCACACAGAGTACTAGATTATCATGAACCATGAAGTTAGAATAAGATAGAAGTCAGCAATTAAGAAGTGAAATTGTGACTGGAGAAATCGCTCAATGATTAAGAGCACTGGTTGCTCTTGCAGAGGACTTGGATTCAGTCTCTGCACCCACTTGCTGAGTAATAATGAACTGTACACTCTGTTTCCAGGACATTCCAGGACATCTGCTGGCCTCCACAGGCATTGCATTCACGTGGTGCCCATACATGCAGGTTAAACACTAATGCACATGTACTTTAAAAAAGAAACTGAAATCATAAATGAAGAAATATACATGAGATACTTCTGAAAAATTAATCAGTACAAATAGTTTCAAGAAAACACAGAGAAAATGGCAGGGAGTTAAATTAGTCCACTACTAAAGTCAATGGCTAAAATATGAAGAACATGCAAATAAGTATATGCTATTAGTGAATTACCAGAATTAGTTAAGGTACCTGAGAAACATAGTACCTGTGAAAGTTACCAGAACAACAGAAATTTTTGAGAAAGGCCTCACACATCACATTATGAGTAAGAGGATTGAACATTTCTAGATGTTGATTTTGCAAAAATGTCTACATGTAAATATAAATATAAAAATCTCACTGAAATATCTAAATATAAAATTCTAAGTACATGAATTCATAGCAGTGGTGACAGGATACACAATTCTTGTACAAGTGTGAACCGGACAAAATCTGAGCATAGATATGGGAAAGTGAGTGTGAAATTCACACCTAAACTAAGGAACTTATGCCAATTTATTGCTGCTGAGAAGGGGGAAAAATAATGTCCTACAGGGTTGAAACTCCTGGTGAACTCAGCGAATGGAGCCACACTGAAGGACACTGGGGGACACATATCAAAGTTTATAGGATATATATATATATATACATATATATATATATATTCATTAAACTGAACATGGGCAATGTGGGGAAGTGGGAAGAGGGAAGTGCATTGAAAAAGCAAGCAATATTGCATAAAAATGACAAAATTCAATAAAAATGCAGAAATATCACACTTACAAAACAAAATTGTGTCAGGCATGGTGGTGCATACCTGTAATTATTTTTTTACTGAATTTTTGAAATTTCCGTACAATATAATATGATGTTATTTAAATCCCTCCTTTATCTGTACCTCCCCTTAATATAAGCTGTCCTAAAAACTCAGTTTCCTTGTGGTCATGCACCACTTATGGCATTTACAATCTTTCCATCATCTCTTCCACTATGATTCCTGAGCTTTGGAAGGAAGAAGTTTGGTTTAGATGTCATATTAAGGAATAAGCACTCAGTAGCCTGTTGCTCTCTGCACATTGGTGAATTGTGGGTTTCTGTGTTAAACAGCATCCTTAACATAAGGAAACAACTCTGGCGAGAGTTGAGATATGCATTAATGTATAAGTTTAACAATAAGTCATTAGGAGCCAGCCTAATAATATAACTATTTACTAGAAAACTATTATTAAGCTCTCTCTATGTCCTGTGACCTATATAGCTTCAGCTTCCCAAGCCTGATACCAATAACAGGTATGGACTCCATCTTATGAAGCATACCCTAAGTCCAATTAAAGTGGTTGTTTACTCCTATAATATTTGTACCACTATTGCATTAGTTGGCATCTAAAGCCAGACCAGTTGCTGCTATAGTTCACAGGATTAAATCCTGAGTAAGGATAATGATTTTTTTCCTTCTGGTAGCTTATATAGCAGTTTCCAGTACCATGAACCCTAGCCAGTAGAAATGAGGCTCTGAAGGCAGCACCAGCTTGAGTTCTCTGTTTTATATCTTACATAAGCAGTATTTCCAGCACTAGGTACATACTGTTGAGGTCTGATGGGTAACCCAGTGGAGAGGCAGTGGCCTGTAGTATTTGAGGGTTTATGAGGTTCCTGCTCTAAAGTTTTAAGAGGAAGAGTGCATTCCTGCCATAGAGGTTTTAATTTGTTAATCTATGATGTCTAGTAGGGGAAATATCCCCATTATTAGGCAACTCTTTTTAATCTCTTCTTATAACATATATGTATCTCATACCCTTTTATGATCTCAGCAGGCATGGCAAGACATGGAGGCACTTACATGCATGAAGTCAATACACTCATACACATGAAATAAAATAAAAACTAAAAAAATATATTTTTAAAAAAAGAGAATCTTTTGTAATGGTAGGTTGCCATATGGATTTTTCTAAAGGCCTTTAGTGTTAGTTATCCTTTTTCATACTGTCTACTCTGCCTTGTCCTCCAAATCTCCACTGCATTTAGGCCTTCCTACTTTATTATTAACCAATATTTAGTAGTTCCTGTTATGCTGGTGTAACACCAAAGTAAGCCTTTTTTGGATGAGTGTTCTGGGATTATTTATTCTTTGTTCACTCTTGAGAATGTTAATCATTTTTTGATCAAAGTATAACACTGAGTATTCCTATAGAGTTAGTTTTGTGAACATGAATTCCTTAACTAAAATTTTATCATGGGAAGCTTTTCTTTCTCCTTCAATTACAGCATATAGTTTTACTGGGAATAGTAGTCTGGACTGGAATTTGTGTTCTTTCATGACTTGTGTGACATTAGTCCAT
This sequence comes from Nannospalax galili, assembly GCF_000622305.1. NCBI lineage: Eukaryota > Metazoa > Chordata > Mammalia > Rodentia > Spalacidae > Nannospalax > Nannospalax galili. Next base: position 8,935,362 of record NW_008351466.1, on the reverse strand, counting down.
GCTCCTCTGTCTTTCACAGTCTCTACTGAACAGTCAGTTGTTACTCTGATGGGCCTACTTTTAAATATGATTTCATTTTTTTTTCTCCCCAGCTTTCAATACCTTTTCTTTGTTCTATACATTTAGAGTTTTGACTATTATGTAACTTGGGGGATTTCTTTTCTGGTCCTGTCTACTGTATACCTCTTGTATTATAATAATAATTTCCCTATACTTGGCGAAATTTCTTCTATGATTTTATTGAGTTTTTTTTTTCCTTGTGCCTTTGACTTGAGTTACTTCTTCTTCCATGTCTATGATTTACGTGCTTGTGTTTGATCTTTTTATAGTGTCCTACAGGTCTTGCATATTCTGTTCCTGGAATGCATTAGATTAGAAATTTTCTTTGACTGAGAGATTCACTTCCTCAAGCTTGTCTTCAAGATGTGATAATCTTTGTTACATTTCTTCCACTTACCTTTTTCTTTTTCCTCTAAGCTTTTTGTTTGAGTTCCTGAGATTTTTTTTCTTCAAGTTTTGTTTCAGATTGGCTTTTCTTTGGATTACTTCACTTTATTGAATTCTACTGAATGAATTAAATACTTCTAAATATTTCAGTCAACTGTGCTTGTACTGTCTTCATTTGGTTTTTTATTCACGTCTACATTAAGTTCCTTCAAAATATGTATATTTGGTACTTTGAAATAATTGTCTTGTGCGTCTTCTAGGTTGTCATTTTCAGGTAATATTAAGGCGGTATTGCTGAAATTCTCCTAGTGTACTCTGCTTAGCTAGTTAGAACATCTTTCTTGCTGTCCCTACTTTCTCAATTGCCTTAGGCCCCCTTCCTGCTCATCTTGCCTGAGACCTCCACATTATACAATCAAGTCAGACCCTGCCTACTATGTCTTGATTCCCCTGCACAGTGACCAGCTACATTCTCTCTCCTCATGCTCTCCCCATTCCTACCTTGGGTCTAGGCTCACTCCTGCTTATTCCCCCCAAGACTTCCAGACTAGACTCTTAAGCCAGACCTTGCACATTGTGTCTTGATCCCACTCCACCCAGACAGCTACATACTCTTGCTTCAGGGACTTCACCAAATCTACCTAGCTTGTTAGAAGCTCCTCACACTTTGCCTAACCTTGCCTTGGCCCTAGGCCCCCCTTCCTGATCATCGTACCTGAGACCTCCTGATTGCTCTGGTAAGTATGACCCTGCCCACTTCATGTTGATTCCCCTGCACCCTCACCAGCTACATTTCCCCTCCCCACACTGTTCCCATTCCTACCCTGGATCTAGTACTCCTTGTTCTCTTCCCACCTCAGACTCGGCCCACTGATTCTTGATCCCCCTACACCCAAATGAGCTACATTTTCTTGCTCTAGGGTCCACAACTATTCTGCTTACTTAGTCAGGTCCTCTGTATGCTGTCCCACCCCTGCCTTGGTCCTGTCATCCTGCTCTTACTGCCTGAGACTTCCTGATCAGTCTACCAGAACCCAGACACTGGATTCCAATATTCCTGCATGGGAATAGGCACCTTTGGCCTGATGGAGAGATTGTGACTAATAAAGCTTGAAACCATCCAGTCCTGCCATAAAAAATCAAAAGTGAGAACCTGAAGCTAGACAAAGTAGTTATTCATACCCAATCAGCAAGAAACCAAGCAACATAAACAGAATAAACAGAATCAATCTTCAACTAAACAAAGGCAGGCTAGAATGTCATATCAAACATGCAATAAACAAAAGAAATCCATAGTCTCAAACCACAAAGCACAACCACAAATAACAATAAAAATCAAAAGAATATGTCCACACTGAAAACCACCAGTCCAACAGAAGTATACAAAAATGAGAATAACCCAGAGATACCTCTTAATGCAAATTTAAAAGGACAATCGTAAATATGATTAAAAAATCCAGTGACTCTAAGGAACACACAAATAAAGGAATAAAAGAAAGCAAAATGGATAGGAATAAACATCTGAATGAAGCTCAAGAACATATGAATATTCAACTTAATGAACTGACAATAACCATTCAGGACTTGAAAAGTGAATTCACAAAAAACAAAGTAAGTTTTGAAGAAAACTCTATTTGAAATGAAAATGAAGTTGAAAAATTCAATAAGACACATGACAAGCGAATGACCCACAAGCAAAATGAGTGAACTGGAAAACAGAATATCAAGACTGGATGACAAAGCTGAAATGAGCTTCTGAAGAAAAGAATATGAAAAATTTTAAATAGCACAGGAATATAAAATGCAGGAAATATAGGATACCATAAAAAGTCCAAATCTATACATCATAGTCATAGAAGTAGGAGAAGAATCTCAGGTCAAGGACATTGGCCAGATCTTCAATAAGATAGGAGAAAAAAACTTCTCTAAATTGAGGGAAGACATACCCATAAATATACTAGAAGCACATGGAACACCAAATAGACAGGACCAGAATAGAAATTCATCATGGCATATCATAATAAAAATACTACATGTACGGAGCAAAGAGAGGATACTGGAAACTGCTAGAGCAAACAAGTTACATATAGAGGAAAACCTATCAAATGGATTAAAAAGTGAAATAAATCTATTTGTTGTCTGCAAGAAAGTCATTTTATTTATTTTGTTTAATTATTTATTTAATAACCACACAATCGGAAGAAGCATTTCATTACAACAGCATTGACATAGTCAATAAAATTTTCCAGAGCTAAGATGCATCTCCTTCAAAACTGGCTATAAATGTTTAGGTATACAGTTGAATTAATACAGTTATACAATATTGTACTCAATATAAACCCTATAAGACATAAAATCAAATGAGGTTTTAAACTTTAAAAAAGATCTCAATTTTGCTATTAAAATATACAGTTTCATACAGAAAAATTCATTTTTAATACAATTGACACTAAGATGCACATGCATTTCTAATCACTATGTATCTGATTATTACTAGTTAGTCACTTTCTGAGCTCCTTGGCATCTGAGCATGGATATAAAGTCATCAGGTAGATTTCAATGGTAATGTTTTTCACATCCACCAATTATTAAGGAGCAAATTTTCATGCTTTGAAGAACTATTACAATTTTTTTAATTTTTAAAAAGTTATTTATTTATTTTTACACTCACTTCCCAGACAGTACCCACCCATAGCCTCCCTCCCCTCACTAGAGCCCTTATACTCTAATAACCCTGCTACTGTCTGCTGTGTTGTCAACACCCCCAGCCATTCCCCACTACTTGCCCTTCTGGTGAATCTAGTCAGCCTATCTAGAGGTCCTTGTTTTAGGAGGGTCAGCTGTTCCTCATCTAGCAGTAATCAGTTGTCAATATTCTTTTGGATAAGATTGGGGTCTGCTGTTCATTTTCCCAGTTCTTTGCTGGGTTACTATCTGGGAATGCCTTTTGCCACCCTGGCCAACAACTCAAGAGAAGGTATCACCTGCCTGGCATTGT
>NW_008351466.1:8910153-8931862 GCF_000622305.1 Nannospalax galili | reverse complement strand
TGAAGAAAGGTGAAATCATGAAATTTTCAGGTAAATAGTTGGAACTAGAAACTGTTATACTAAGTGAAGTAACACAGACTCAGAAAAAAAAATCAACCTATGTTCTCCCTCATATGTGGATCCTAGAACCAGACTCTGATAAATAAATATGGAAAAAGATATAAGTACAGGAACCAGGATAATAGAAAATAAACACGGAGGTAAAGGAAAAAAATAACCTGAAAGAGAAGAACAGTGGGAAACAGGCCTTAATAAGGGAGCTATGGATAAAATTTGGGTTAGTTTAAGGGAGGGGGGAGGGAAGGGTATACAAGAAACCTAGGGGATAAAGGGAAAGAAGGAGCTCAAGAGAGGTAGGACCATAGGAGAAGGGTATTAGTAAGGGAGAAAGGGGGGAAATGGGGGCACCTTAAGTGGGAAAACCGTGATGGAGGAGTGATACAATGTGAGAGGTAAACAATGCCTAGCTAGTTTTGAAAACCAGAGGGAACCATATTACTCCTACACCCTACTGACAAATTATACATAGCAGATCAACAAATATCTGTGTAGGTAAGGTTTATCTGAAAACGACTGGTCTTTGCCCAAGATTCATCTACATGACACACAATAATTAAAAATGCCAGACTGGTGGAACTAACCTTCTTGGGGGTTTAACAGACATACTTTGAGGCCAATAATAATTCCGTCAGAGGGACATAAAGGACACTTTTTGCTCCTAGCTCTCCTAGGTCGACTAGTTCCAGGGGACTATGAGCATCTCTCAAAATGTTCTATAATGGTGGTAGGTCACCTGTCCTCTTGATCAAGGAGGCCAAGGATACCCCATCAGATGGACTTGAACCAGTGTCCAGTCTATAAAGAGGAGGGTCAACACAGAGGAATCATTTCCTCCATGCTTCCAAGCGAAGACAACCGTGGTCGAGCAGGACCTTTGACTTATCTTCACATAGGTGGAACTGGTAAAAGAACGGAGCCTGGGGCCCCTCCCAAGCCCATGTGACCCCTGAGGAACAGATCCTCAAACGACCTTAAGAGTCCAACTGTATGGCCTTAAACATCCAAAAGGAAAGTATAACCAAAGATTAAAGGGGCCAATATAATTTCATAAGAGTCCATATGTATAGCTAAAGGCTACATAAGAAAGTCATTTTAACTCCAAGGATAGGCACAACCTTAGGTTGAAGCAATGGAAAAATATTAGAAGCACATGGCACTAAGAAACAAGAAGGAATTGCTATTCTCATATCTGAGAAAACGAACTTCAAGTTAAAATTAATCAGAAGAGACAAAGGACACATCATTCTGATCAAAGGAACAATTGACAAAAAAAACGTAAAAGTCATGAATATATATAAACCAAATTCTGGTGCACACAGTTTCATAAAAAAAAATACTATTTTTGGAATTCAGGACACAGAATCACAACAACTAAATAATAGTAAATGAGCTCAATACTCCATTTCTCTAACAGACAGGAAATAATAAACAGAGAAACATTTGTATTAAATGATATCAAGCATCATGGAATTAAGAGACATCTACAGACTATTCCACCCAAGCACCAAATAATGCACATTGTACTCAGAAGCCCATGGAAGTTTCACTAAAATAGACCACACAATAGAGCATAAAACAGCACCTCCACAAATACCTAAATACTGAAATAATTCCATGTATTCTATCAGATCACAATACAGTAAAACTTAAAATCAACAGAAAAAGAGACACTAGTAACTACATGAAGTCATGGATATTAAACAATACTTTCCTGAATGATGAATGGATCAAGGAAGAAATCAAGAAAAATATAAAAGTATTCCTGGAACTAACTGAAAATGATAACAATGCAACCAATCATTTGGGATGTATTAAGAGCAGTCCCAAGAAAAAAATTTGTAACTCTAGCAGCAATACTTAAAAAATCAAAAAAGGAAACATAAATGACTTGATGGTATCACTCAAGAATTTAGAAAATCCATAACAAACCAAACCCAACCTCAACAGATGAGAAGTAATAATAAAATTCAGAGAAGAAACCAATGAAATAGAAACAAAGAAAACAATACAAAGAATTAACAAATCTAAATGCTGGATCTTAGATTCTTGTTTATCTTTGAAAGATAAACAAGATAGATAGACCATTACCCCAGGTAAGCAGAATAATAAAAGAACAAATACAAGCCAAGAGAATCAGTTAGAAAAGGGGAAACATCCCAAACAAACACCAAAAAAAAAAAAAAATCTAGAAAATTTAAACCAAGAAGAGATCAATAGTTTAAACAGGCTCATAACAAATTTTAAAAAATCAAAAATAGTACAAAGCCTCCCAACCAAAAAATTTCTGGGCCCAGATGGATTCACAAAAGAATTTTATCAGACCTTCAAAGATGATCTACAACCAATACTACTTAAATTATTCAAAAAGATAGAAACAGAGGGAAAAGCCCAAACTCCTTCTATGAAGTCAGTATTGCTCTAATACCAAAACCAGATAAAAATACACCAAAAAAGAAAACTATAGGTCTATATAATTAATGAACATAAATACAAAGATTAAAGCAAAACAACTGCAAACTGCATACAGACACACATAAAAATGATCATCCACCAAGATCAATTAGGCTTCATTCTTGAGATGCAGGAGTCCTTTAATACTTATAAGTCAATCAATGTAATAAATCATGTAAATGGACTTAAAGAAAAAAAAATCACATGAATAACTTGATAGATGTAAAAAAGACCTTTGACAAAATCTAATGTGCATTTATGTTAAAAATCAAAAAGTTAATTGGACTGAAAGGAATAAACCTCAACATAGTTAAAGCTATATATAAGAACCATGCAGCCAACATAGTTCTAAATAGAGAAAAAATGAAGCATTCTTATTAAAATCAGGAATCAGAAAAGGTTGTTCATTATCTCCACTCCTTTTCAGTTTCTTGAAACTCTTGCTATAGCAATAATACAAGAGAAAGCAATTAATGAGTATTAATTTAAAAAGAATTGCTCAAATTATCCCCATTTGAAGATGATATGATATTATACATAAGAGATCATAAAATTCTACCAGAAACCTTTAAGAAAAGAATAATACTTTCAGCAAAGTGGTAGGTTACAAAATCGATTTACAAAAATAAGTAGCATTTCTAAATACTAATAATAAGCAATCTGAGAGAGTTTATAGTAACCCTCTCATTCCCAATAACCTCAAAGAAGTAAAGGAATAAACCTAAGCAAAGTTATTAAAGATCTCTACCATAAAAGTTTTAAATCTTTGAAGAAGGAAACTGAGGAAGACACAAGGAGATGCAAAGACCTCCTGTGTTTATGGATTCACATAATTAATACTATGAAAGTGGCATTCTACCAAAAGCAATTTAGAGATTCAATGAAATGCCAATCAAAATCCTCCTGATACTCTTCACTGAATTAGAAAAAACAATTCTAAAATCCATATGAAATCACAAAATACCCCAAACAGCTAAAGTAATTCTGAGCACAAAGAACAACCCTAGGGGCATTACCATACCAGATCTCAAACAACATTCAGAGCTATAGTCATTAAAACAGCATGGAATTGGCACAAATGGAAACATATAGATCAATGAAGTAAAATAGAAGACACAAACCTGACTTGAGTGCATGCAATTTCAGCACTGTGATATTTGACAAAGATTCCAAGAACATTGACTGGAGGAAAAGAGCTTCTTCAGCAAATGATGCTGATTTTTCTACTGGATCTCCACCTGTAGAAAAAAAGAAATTAGACCCTTACCTATCATCATGCACAAAAGTGAACTCCACATGGATCCAAGACCTCAATGTGAAACTCTGAAACTGCTAGAAGAAAACATGGGTAGTATCACACAAAATAAAGGTGTAAGAAAGGACTTTCTAAATCAGACTTCAGACGCTCAAGGATTATGGTCAACAATCATCCTACTGCAGAGGTACTTGTGCTTCCATGTTTGTTTCTACTGTTCACAATAGCTAAGGAATGGAAATAATCTCATTGTCTGTCAACTGAGGAATAAATGTGGTTCATTAACACATTGGGGATCTATTCAGCTGAAAAGAAAGGAAAATCATCAAATTTGTAGGTAAATGGATGGAACTGGATACTGTTATACTGCACAAAGTAACAGACTCAGAAAAACATTCAACATGTGTTCTCACTCATTTGTGGATCTTAGCACCAAATCCTTTTATGTGAGTATATATCCCGATATAATCACAGGAATCAGGAAAATGGAAAATAACCATGGAGGTAAAAATGACTGAGGGGGGAAGGTGACAGGTCTGGGATGGGATTGGATCCCCATGACCCAAGGTAGTCTTAGAGATAAGATGGCTGGGTGTTAGGGATGCTCAAGAACAGAGCTCAGGACCTCGAGTCTGGAGCAAGGAAGGATCCCAGAGACCAAGAGTGGGCTAAGAACTTAGATGGTGGAGGTTGTTTCACCCTGCCAAGATTGGAGGGTGGCAGATCCAGAATGAAATAGGATCCCCACGAACCAATGAAATCTAAGAATTAAGATATCAGAACACTAAGGAGTTTCAGGGGTAGAGATCAGGACAACAAGTCTGGGGTGGGAAGGATTCTGGAGACACAAGCCGGGCTGAGAACAGAGATGCTGAAAGGTGACTCATCCTGCCAAGACTAGAAAGGCAAACAGATCTGGGATAAGATAGGAGCACATGATCCAAAGAAGGCTGAGGAGTAAGATGGCAGGCCATCACGTAGTGTAAAGGACAGAACTTAGTGAAATAGCAAAACTAACTCCATTTTGTTCTAGCTGACTTCTACTTTACCCTATGTTTCTGTCCAGCCATTCCTACTGCAATCAGGCAGAATGCCTCATGCAGGTCATTTCAAGGCGGAGATTGTTTCTATAATACTGGGAAATTTATAAGTATCCAGGTAGCATATCCAGATGGCATGTGCCCCTTCCCAAGTATATCTGTATCTCTATGGAGCCCATTGTTTATAGAATTCTGAGAAACTTGATTTTTTCTTATCAAAACTTTTTGTTAACTGAAAACCTCTTTGTTAACTGACCTGTCCCTGGTGTGATGTAATTATGGTACTCTGATGTAACTATTGTTATTGGCTTTGACCCTGGCATGATGCAATTGTTGTTTAAGCTTTGTAAACCCTGCCCTGCTTCTCCTCAGGGTGGAGATCTCTTCTGGCCATTAGACCCCTCTTTGTCCATCTGTTATTCTCAAGGACTCCAAATTTGACTATCACTTTGTGGAATTCCTATTTGTAACTTGCTTAGTATTACACTTAGGACTTCAAGTCTAGGGCTGAGCAGGATCCTGGAGACTCAAGCTGGACTGAGAACTGAGATTACAGAAAGTGATGCACCATGCCAAGACTGGAGAGGCATGCAGCCTGGGATGGGATAGGATCACCCCTGAAAACTAATATGGGAAGGCACAAGGGGGTTTCAGGGACAGAGTTTATTACCTCAAATCAGGATTAAGGAAGGATCCAGTAAAGCCAAGCTGGCCTGAGAGCTAAGATGACAAAGCACCAGAGACACTCCCAGCCAAGACTGGGAGGTCAAGTAGATCTAGCATAAGATAGTATTACTGTGATCAGAGGAGGTTTGAGAGCAAAATGAGCATTTTCTAGGGAGCTTGGAGATTCTGTAGAACCAGGCTAGACTCAGATATGAGATGGCGGCGGGAAGGGTTCTCACTCTGACAATTCTAGAGGCCCAAGCAGAACCTGTATATGATAGGAACCCCATGATCTAAGGATGTCTAGGGACTAAGAATGTGTTTCACAGAGGTTTCTCAGTTATGGAGCTCAGGACTGCAAGTCTGGGAAGGGAAGGACCCTGGAGACTCAAGCTGAGTGGAGAGCAGGAATGATGGAGAGTGACTCACCCTGTTATTCGTAGAGTGGTGTGCAGATGGTGAATGGGATAATATCACTGTGACCAAGTAGTCTGAGAGCTAAGATGGTGGTGCTCTAGGGAGTTTCAGGGACACAGAGCTCAAGACCACAAGTCTGGGACAAAGGAGAATCCCTGATACCCAGAATTGTCTGAGAGCCGAGATGATGGAAGATGACTCAACATGCCAAGAATGGAAAACTACCCAGATCAGGTATGGGATTCAAACACCAGGACCAGAGACAGTTTGAGAGGTGAGATGATGGGTGGGGGAGTACTAGAACTCCCCAACATGGAACTCAGGATGGCAAGCTTTGGTCAAGGAACGAGTCCAGGTGAGATCAGAAATGAGTAAGGGTGTCTCACCCTGCAAAGACTGGAGGAGCACACAAATCAGGATGGCATAACATCACTGTGACTCAAGTATTCTGAGAGTTAAGATGACAGCTCAAGGACTGAGTTCAGGACCAAAAGTGGAGAAGTCTTCTAGACTTGAGTTTGGACTAAGAACTGAGATGGCGGAGAATGTCTCACACTACAAAGACTGGAGAGTCATGCACGTGCAGGAAGGAATGGGATCCTCATGACACAGGGGAGACTGAGAGTTAATATGGTTTTTGTAATGGAATCTTAGGGATAGAACTCAAGGTAGAAAATCTTGAGTTTCGGGAACACAGAGCTCAGGACCACAAATCTGGGAAAAGGGAGGATCCCTGATAATAAGAACTGTCTGAGAGCTGAGATGATAGAGGGTGACTCAACATGCCAAGAATGGATGAGTACACATTTCAGAGATAACAGAAGATGACTCACCCTGAGATCACAGATAACAGAGATAACACTGTCAAGATTGGAGGGACATGCAGAACTTGGATGAAGTTGCATACCCATGACTTAAATGTAAGTTTAGAGCTAAGATGGTGGGGCACTAAGGAGACTCAGTGACTGAGCTTAGGACCACAAGTCTGGGGTGCAGAAGGATCCTAGAAACCCTAGTTGGGTTGAGAGTTTAGATGCTGAAAGGTGACTTACTCTCCCAAGACTGATGGGGTAAAGATCCTCCCAACCTGATGAAGTCTGAGATCTGAGATGACTGGTACCTAGAAAGAATTATGGACAGAGCTCAGAATGGCAAGCGTGAGGAAGGTTCCTGAAAACCCAGGCTGGGCAGAGAACAAATATGATGGAGGGAAGCTCACCCTGCCCAAACTCTAGTGGCCAGCAAATCTGGGATAGTATAGGAGCCCTTGACATGAGGAAGCATGAGAGCTAAAATGGCAAGGTGCTAGGGTATCTAAGGTATGGAACTCAGGACCACAAGTCAGGTGTAAGTAGGATCCTGGAAATTCAGGCAAGGCTGATGATTGAAATGGTGGAGGGTGACTCCCTCTGCCTAGATAAGAGGAACATGCACATTCAGGATAGGATAGAATCATCTCATCTGAGGATGTCTGAGAGCTGAGTTGATACACTAGAAATTTTCAGAGACAGAGCTCAGGACCACAATAGGGTGGGTAAGGATCCCAGATACACAAGCTTGTTTGAGGGCAGAAATGATGGAGGACTCATCCTGTTAAGACTAGAGGGGCATGTTGGTCCATTATAGCAGATGACCTCTTTGACCCAAGGAACTCTTAGAGCTAAGATGTCTGAGCTCTCAGATGTCTCAGTGATGGACTCAAGACCACAAGTCTGGGTCCTGGAGATCTAGGTTGGACTGAGAAGAGAGATGATGTAGGTGACTCACCCTAACAATATGGCAGAAACACACAGATCAGGGTTGGGATAGGATCCCCATGACCTGGAGGAATCTGAGAGCAAAGATTACAGGGTGCTAGGGAGTCTCAGAGACAGAATTTAGAATATTAAGTCTGAAGCAGACAAGGATCAGAGAAACAGACTGGTCTGAAATCTGAGATGGTTGAATGTGACTCACCCTACCAAGCCTGGAGGGGTTCACAGATCTGGGATCAGATAGGCTCCCCATGACCAGAGGAAGTATGATAGGTAAGATAGTAGGGAACTAGATAATCTAAGGGACAGAGCTCAGGACCACATATCCAGGATAAGAAAGGACCCCAAAGACCCAAGGTGGGATGATTGCAGAGATGATGAAGTGTGACTCACCCAGACAAGCTGGGGGGGAGCACCCATATCAAGGATGGGATAAGATCCCTATGACCTGAGGAAGTCTGAGAGGTAAAATAGTGAGGAATTGGGGATTATTGGAGACAGAACTCAGAGCAGCAATTCTGGCATTGGGGGATGCGTGCTATGAACACAAATAGCTGAGGTTGACCCACCATGCCAGGACTAGAGACATGTACAGATCTGGGATGAGACTGATTCCCAGTGACCAGAGAAAATCTGAAAGGTAAGATGACAATGCAGCAGTGAGGAACTGGAGTGTGGACCCTGGCCACCTCTCTCAGGATGCAGGGGTCAGATGGCAGTCATATCCAAGAGGCGGCTATGAGCATCCACCAGCACTGCCCCCCTGCCATGTGCCTCTTACCAGGGGCTGGGCCTGTGGGTGGTTACTAGACCATGTACTCAGGATCAGCTGGCCACCATCACTTAGATGACCATTCTCAGTAATGAGGATGGCTGATCACCAAGTAGAGGCCAGAAAGAGTTGGCAAGGAAGGAATATGACTGAAAAGCCAAAATGGCAGTCAGTGGTGGCTACTCCGAACAAAATTCAGCTCCAGTGAGATGTCTTATCACTTGCTCCCACTGGTGAGGGAGGAAGTTGTGAAGATATATAAAAAACAAAAACAAACTTAGACTCTAGAATCTTGATCATAAAATACTCCACAATCCATCTGTCTCCTTAAGCAAAAGCAAAAGGTGCTTTTCTCCCATATTGATGTCCCTTTAGTTAGAAAGTCAAGCCAACAAGAAGCTGCTGCCTCCATTTGTTGCACAGAAGTCAAAATGTTTTATCTAAAAACACAAGTATAATCATGTGGACAGAGCAATGGAGACAGAAAAGTAGTAGGGACCAGCATAATTGAAATTGTGATCCCTCCTGTGAGCTTCGAATTGAGATTGCCTCTCCTGAACCTGAAGTTGTGGTCCCCTCCCATGGACTTGGAGCTGTGGTTCCAACCTGGACTTGTGGTTGACTCTCGTAAACATAGAACTGTAGTGCCCTCCCATCAACATGGAACTATGGTTGTCTCCAATGAGCATGCACCTGTGGTCTCTTCCCAAGACTGGAGCTGTTTTCCCCTCCCATGAGCTATAGCCATGCTTGTCTCCTGTGAGCTGGAGCTGTGGTCTGCTCCTGTGAGCCTGGTCTGTGGTTAACTCCTATGAACCTGGAGTTGTGGACCAATCCTTTGAAGATAGAGCTGTGGTCCCTTCTGACAAATCTGATGATGTGTCCCCCTCCCATGAGCTAGAGCTGTGGTCTCCTCCTGTGAGACAGAGCTGTAGTCACCTCCAGGGCATCTGAAGTTGTGATTCTCTCCTGTGAGCTGGAGCTCTGTCCCATTCTGTTAACCTGAAGCTGTGGTCCTTTCCTGTGAGCTGGAGTTATAATTGCCCTCCTGTGAAACCGAAGTGATGGTCCCCTCCTATGAGCTAGAGTTGTGGTCCCCTTCTCTGAACTGAAGCTCTGGTCTTCTGTGAGCTGGAGCAGTGCTGCCCTCCTGTGGACTTGAAGCTATGACCCATTGCATGACCTGGAGCTGTGGTACACTCCTGGGTGCTTGAGCTCTGGTCCCCTCCTGTGAGCCTCAATTTTGGTCCCCTCTCATGAGCCAGGAGTTGTGGTCCCCTATTATAAGGTGGAGCTCTGGTTCCTTTCATATGAGGCTGGACCCTTGAGCCATATGATGAGCTACAGTTCCACATTCCTCTGGTGATAGATTGGTGATGGAAAGAATAAAGAGCAGGAGACTTCCTGATGTTGGGTGGCAGTTTCAGCCTTCTCTGTATGGCTTGCAGTATTCCCCACAGTCCCCATTCCTGAGGTCCCAGTTTGTGCATGGAAATGGACTTTCCTCTATATTACACTTATGTTCAGGACTGGGGAAGTCTGTCATTTGCAGATTCTGGTCTTGGGAAGACTGATTCTCTAGAAGGACTTCCAAATTCCCATGAGGGGCAGCTGTAGCCTTGACTTCATGCATATGAAGTCCTGGGCATCCTTGACTTGATGGTGGACCGCACCAAGAGGTTTTCATTATTTTTCTATTACTTTTCTACAGCCCAAGTACACCTTCACCTATGCCTTATGGAATGTGTAAAATAAATAAGTGAACTTATAGAGATAAAAATCACAGTCTGGCAAGTTAAAAAAACAGAAACAGAAAGCACTCTAATAATTGAATGGATATACTTCTCAAACTAAAAATATTTAACTGCATTTTAGAATGTAAATTCTCTCAATTTCACATGTATACTATAATTTTGTAATAATTTTTAGTGGCAAAACTGTACTACTAAGCTTTAAAAATAATGTGAAAATTTTCACTGTTGCTGTGATGTGAGTTCCTCATTCACTCCCTTACCAAATTCTCCAACCCATACAAAATTTTCAGTGTTCAAAATTTTCCAGTATTGCTATTTTTTATGGAAAACAATGCTAAAAATATTTTCAAATTAAAAAAGCAGTGCACTAGAGAGTCTCAGGGATCCAGCTCATTACCACAAATCTGGGATGTGGAAGGACTTGGGAGATCAAACCTGGGCTGATTGCAGGGATGATGGTGGATGACACATCCTGCCAAGACTAGAGGGATGTATATAAACTGTATTGGATAGGGTGCTCATGACCCAAAGAAGTCTGAGAGCTAAGATAGGCTTGGCACTGGGGAGTCTCATGGACAGAACTCAGGACAAGTCAGGGATGGGGAATGATCCCAGACCCCCAGGCTGGTCTGAGTGCAAAGATAAGAGAGTTTAACTCACCCTGCCAAGACTGAAGGTGCATGTAGATCCTGAATGGGCTACCTTCCCCTTCACCAGAGGAAGTCTGAGAGCTAAGATGGTAGTGCCCTAGGGATTCTGAGGGGCACAGCTCAGGACAGTATCTGAGGCAGGGAAAGATACTAAGGACCCAAACTGAGCAACAAACAGAAATGACAGAAGGAGACTCACTCTTCATAGACCAGAGGGTCAGCTTGATTTGGGAAGGAATAGAACCCCCTGACAAAGGAGGTCTGAGAGCAAAGTGGTAGGGTGCTTGGGAGTCTCAGGAGCTGAGCTGAAGAGTATGTATGGAGCAGATAAGTTTCCTAGAAACTCTGGCTTGGCTAAAATTTGAGATGGTGGATGGGGTATTACCCTTCCAAGGCTGTAGTGGGAAGAAGAATCTGGATGGGATAGGCTTCGTGTAACCCATGGAAATCTGGGAGCTAAGATGATGGGGCCCTAGGGAGTCTCTGGGACAGATCTAAGGACCCCAGATACAGGGTGAGGAATGATCCTGGAAACCCAGCCTGGGCTGAGAGCTGAGATTGCAGAGGGTGAGTCACTCACTCTACCGATCAAGACTGTAGGGTTGCAGTTTCAGGATGGGATGGGGTCCTTCTGACCTAAAGCACTATGAAAGCTGAGATGGCTGGGTTCTAAGAAGTCTTAGGGACAGATCTAAAGATTGTCAGCTTGGGATGTGGAAGGATTCAATGCTGGGGTGAGAGCAGGGATGATGTAGGGTGAATCACCCTGTCAAGACTATATGGGAGCACAGATCCAAGTTGGGATATTATCTCTATGATTCAAAAACACCTAAGATTTGACATCGTTTGGTACAAGGGAGGTTCAGGATTGAAGCTTAGTACCTCAAATCTGGAGTGGGGAATGATTCTGGAGACTAGATTGGGCTGAGAGATGAAATGATGAAGGGAGATTGACCCTGCCAAAACTTGAAGGATGGGCAGATTCAAGATAGGATAGGATCCCCTAATCTGAGGAGGTCTGAGAGCAGTCATGGCAGGGCTCTAGGAAATCTCAGGGACTGATATAATTACTGCAAGCCTGGGATGGGGAAAGATGCCAGATACACAAGCTGGGTTAAGATAAAAGTTGACTGAGAGTGGCTACCTGTGCCAAGACTAGAGGGGCATGGAGATCCAGGACAGAACAGCATTCCCTTGACCCAAGGAACTCTGAGAACTGAGTTAGTAGGGCCTAGGATTCTCAGGTACAGTGCTCAGAACTGTAGGTCTGGGGTAGGGAAGGACCTTGGAGACCCAATCTGGGTTGATTGCCAAGATGATGGAGTGTTACTCACTGTCTCAAGACTGCAGTGGCGCTCACATCCAAAATCAGATAGGATTAATGTGACCTGAGTAAATCTGAGAGCTAAGATGGTGGGTAGCTAGGAAGTCTTAGGGTTGGAGCTTAAGACTCCAAGTCTGAAGAAGAATCCTGCATCAACCTTCAAGACTAGAGGGGCAGGATGGTTCGAGATGGGACAGAATCCTTGTAATCCAAGGAAGTCTGAGAGCCAAGATGTCCAGGCACCAGGGAATCCCAGGGACAGCACTCTAGACTGTTCTCAGTGGCCAGAAATCATCCCAGAGACCCATTTTGGCCTGAAAGCAGAGATGACAAAAAGTGACAATCTCTGCCAAGACTGGACAAGTACTCAGATCCTGGATTGTGCAGAATTCCAGTGACCAAAGGAAGTCTTAGAAATAAGGTGTCAGTGTCCTAGGGAGTCTCAGGTGTGTAGTTCAGGATCAAAAGGCAGGGACTAGAAATTATTCTGTGGAACCAGAATGATATGAGAGAAGAGATGATGGAGGGTGACTCACCCTGCTGAGACTGGATGGGAATCAGGATGGGATAAGATCTCTATGACATGAGAAAGTCTGAACCCTAGGATGGAGGGTGTTAAGTATTATCAGGGACAGAACAAAGGATAGCAAGTTTGGGGGTCGGGGCTCAGAGTCCCAGGCTGATTTGAGAGTAGAGAAGAGATAACAGAGCTTCACTTACTTTGCCAAGACTGGGATGGTCACGTACATCTGGGATGGGATAGGATACCCGTGACCCGAGGAGGTCTTTGAGCTATGTTAGTGGGGTGTTAGAGAATCTCAGGGATGGACAATAAATCACAAGCAGAGAAAAATCACACAGAATCAGGTTAGCCTGAAATCAGTGATGAAGGTGGAGAACTCTCCCTGCCAAGACAGGAGGGGCATGCAGAACCTGGATGGTATAGGATCCCCTTGACCCAAGACGGTCTGAGAGTTAAGACAGCTGGATGCTAGGCAGTCTCAGATTTGGAGCTTAGGAGCACAAGCCTGGGACAGGGAAGCATCAGGATGAAAGAAGCTGGCCTGATCTTTGGGATTATGGAGAGTGACTCAATCTCACAGAATGGATGAGCATGATGATCTGGGATAGAATAAGGTCCCCATGGCCTCAGAAACTTTGAGTGCTAAGATGGTGAGTACAAGGGAGCCTCAAGTATGGAGAAAGGACTGCCATGCCTGTAAGTCTTGCTCTTGGGAAGCAGAAAGAAGAAGAATGCTACAAGTTTAAGATAAACTTCGTCAATGTAGTAAGTTCACAGCCATCCAGGACTTAATAATGAATCACGCCTCAAGAAAAAAAAAAATAGCTAAAAAAATTTCTGATAGCTCACCATGTTTTACATGGCTTCAAATTTTATGGTAGTTTGAATTTTTTGTGAACTGAAATTTCCTACTGAGTATATTTAGATTAAGCGTATCTTTACAGAACTTTTTTTTTCTATTGTATTCAAGTTTTTTTAAAAAATAAATTCTGTGTTCTGGTACTATTTCCAGATTTCTTGAAACAAAGTACACTGACCAAACTTTTTTCAGACTCCCACTGTTCTAGTCTCCTCTCTGTTGCTATGCAAAAATGCCCTGGAAAACAAAACAAAACAACAATAACAAAAAAACTTTAAGGGAGAAAGTGTTATTTGTCTTCTGGCACTTAGTCTCATCCACAATCAGGAACAGAGAGGGAGAATCAATACACACGTGCTGTGCTTACTGCTTAACTTTCTTTCTCTATACTTTCGAAACCCAAACTGGGGAAATGGTGCTGGCCCATTTAAGTCTGGGTCTTCTCACATTAATTAACATAATATAATTCCCCATAGCCAGCCTTATCTAGAAAGTTCCTCGAAGTGATGAACAAAATGCACAAGTCAGAAATTAAGGTGAAAGACTATAAAATAACATCTTCTGCATAAGACACAACCATTCTGATTATTAACTCACAGCAGCTACACTAGGTCTGCACATGAATCGGCCCATCAATAGGCAGGCACTAATGGAGGAGGAACTCAGGGTACCGTATATGTCACTGCTGAATTCTTTGCTCTTAATAGATTCAGTGAGAAGGAGAATCATTGCAGCAAGTCATGCACCCACTGATGACCTCCTGAGACTTCTATAGATGGTTTCAATCCAAGGGTCACAGGAATGACCCTGGTTAAATTAAATAGGTCAGGAAACAAAACCAAAAGTAACCAATCTGTAAAAGGCATTGGTTGGGATGGGGAGTAGATTTGAAAGTGAAAAGGAGATAAGAGAGAACATGGCACGGAGAGTAATGAAACTAGATTATACACATGGATGAAATTGTCAAGAAACAAAATTAATTTTAAAATCTTAACCATCACACCAACTTTTCAGCTCATTTCATTTTGTTACTAAGTGCTTACCTGATTGTAGGATCTTTAACAACAATATAGGAGTGCTTTATTTATTTTCTTTGGTATTTTTATTTTCATGTAAGCCAAGAGAAATTTATTTAGTAAGCTAAGACGATTGTGACCCTTGGAATATACAAAAAACTTATCAAGAAGTTTCGCTATGAATTCTAACATTTCTTCAAGTCCTTACCTCCTACTTTGTTTCATTAACATTGTATTTAGAAGTCAAGAAAGTTCACCTAGAATTTATCCTTTCCACTTAGTATAAATCTTTCGGAAAACCTGTGAGATTTTTTTAGTTAATTTGTTACTAAGAGAATTTCAGTATTATTTTCCAAGGTGTTGCAAATTTGGTTAATTATTCAGGCATGTGGAAGAAATGTTTGTTGTTTTACATTTAATTTTTTTAATTTCACAAATAAAAACCTAAAAATTGTACATTTTACTGGACTACCATGTGTTGTTTGGATACCACACAATCAGATTAAATATGCTTGTATTCGCAAATGTAAACGTTCCTTTTTTAAAAATTTTGCTTCAAAAGATTCATACAATGTGTTTTGATCATATTCAGACATACCCACCTCCACTATACACCCCCACTCACTAAACCCCCACCTTTTACCCCTTCTATTCCCCAACTGCATGTTCTCTATTAGCAAATGTAAAAACCCATCCATCTTACACAATCTGTACTGATTTCCACCAGAGAAACTATATGACATTAGAATGTCAGTGATCTACAGTTCTTAAACACAAATTGGCCAAAGGGCCCAGTCTCTTTTCTTTGAACGTGGTTTTCGATCAGAACACACCAGGCTTCTTGCAATGGAACTTTCACATTTGTTTCCTGTTTTCTCTTACATACTACTTAGGATTGTCAAGAAAGAATTTTTTTTTCTCTCCTCAGAGATCAGAAATGCTTGGGTCTCCTCATCAAGGTCAGTTAATCATAGTCACAGTACATGGATGTTACACTTTGGCGATTTCAGGTCCTCACTGTGCACAATCACTCCACTCTGTTCCAAGGTGTTATTCAACAAATTAAATCCCTACAGAGTTTTACTGTTGCTAAAAATCCAGCTAGCTGAGCCACTATAGCCTAGCCCCCACACTCTGCCCGTACCTCTGGTACACCTGATGAGCTTGGTCAAGGGGCCCAGGCAGCAGGCACAGCCAGGAGGAGGTGGTTGCAACCACCCCAACTTGCTGCACCCAGGTGCAACTCTTTTGCCATGGGATGGAACTGGGAACTGGCTGCCATACCATGGACCCATGGTCTGTCTGAGCCATCATCCACAGCCAGTGGCTCTCAAGACCTCATTGCTGTCACTAGCAGCAGTAAAAATCTGAGAAGTCTACAGATTTCAGAAAATAAGCTAGAGGACACTGGTGTAAAGCTGTTGTGTGAAGCTATGAAGCATTCCAACCGCCACTCAGAGAATCTTGGATTGGAGGCCTGTGAGCTAAGTGCTGCCTGCAGGGAGATGTTTATCTTTTAATAGTGTCTAGTTCTTTTTCCTTTTAATAAAAGAGGTGGAAATTTTCCATTTTTTCAGAAATATGGCTTTTTTTAGGCTAAAACATCTTTTATTTTTTAATCTTTTAAAATTTTTATTGAGCTTTTTATAATTTATACGACAGTCCCTAATCAAATTTAGACCCACTCCCCCATCCTTGTAAATACTCATTCTTCCCCATCCCACCCACCACCACTGGACCTCATGCATTCCACAATACATGATAAGTCCTATCCTGTCATGCATTTGTACCTTCAGTGCTAGTTGATTTACTGAAGTTTAGTCAGCTTATTTAGAGATCTTAAGGAAGGCCTATTCTCCCTTACCCAGTATTAATCATTCTCTAACTGTTACCAGACTAGGGCCAGTCCCCCACCTGTTTCCCTCACTCCAGTCTGGGCCCCTTGTCTGATTGAGTTGGTATGGGTCTTGTGCTCACTGCTGCCATTGCCAAAAGTTCAGATGTGCAAGTGTCTAGTAGACAGAAAGCCCCTGTTTCCCTAGGTTCATGAACCAAACCTGGCTCTTACAATCTGTCTTCCCCCTCTTCTACGATATTCCCTGAGCCCTGAGTGGTGAGGTTTAATATAAGAGTCCTATCCAGGGACACACACTCTGCAGTCTTTTATTCTGTAAAACTTAGCCAGTTGTGGCTTTCTGTGTGCATCTCACTCTGTTGTATAAGGAAGTTTCACCGGTGAGAGCTGAGGGATGTACTAGTGTTCTTTTTGCCCTCTGTTCTGTTTGTTCCATGAGCCTTTGGTATAGAGGTTCCACTGTAGGTGTGTAACCTAGGAATGGGATTCTCTCAGACATAAATTTTCTGTGTGTGACCAGTTGTGAAATTCTGCAGTAGCCTCCATCTCTTGTAAAAAGAAGCTTCTTTGCTGACTTCTGTACTGAAAATATAAGGATCCATATTTAGCGTACAGTAAGAAATTTAGAGATATGACAGAGGTAGGATTTACTCTAGGATCTATGACCTGTCCAGCCACGTTTGGCTGTGTTTACAGTGCCTACCAGAAGTTCATTCCCACTGAGAGGACTTTAAGTCCAATTAGATAGCTATTGATTACTGCCCAGATGATAATGTCACTATTGCATCAGTAGAGGTAGTTTGCTCTGCCAGTCATGGTTATTATGCTTTAGAGCTGGGTTGGACCATTGATTACTTTTCTGCTTTGGCAGCCTGCATATTATCCTCTATAACCATAGTAGATAGGCGTCAGATAGAAGGTGCCCTGGTCAGTTCCTGCTTCATTGCTACAAGTCCTGGGTCTGAAATATGCCCTGTCTTCAGCAGTAGAGATGTATCTTCAAGTTCTGAGAAAGAACCAGGAGTTCCAGCAATAGCCTGTATTATTTTGGGAGTCTCTTTGACTACTCTGCCCAACCACTTCTTTGGTGTCTGGCACTGTGCTCCTCGCCATACAGGCCCCAGGTATACACATGCACTAATGTGCATTTCTCAGGGGGTTCTTGAACCAACACATTTCCCTCTGACTTCCCTAGCTCCCCCAAGATCCATTCATCTTTCCTCCTTCTCCACCCATTCAACCTCCTTCCTCCCTCCCCAGTCCAAGCACCCCCATTTTTTCCCACCATCCTCCCTCTCCTGAGTTCCTTCCACTTACACCATCATGGTGCCCTGAATGTCCCTCCCTCCTCCCTCCCAACCAAACACTCCCATTTTCCCTACCTTGACCCCTGGTGATATGTACTCCCTAATATCTCCTTTTGGGGGCTCTTTCTTTCCCTTTACATCCATATTTTATTTCCATTTTTCTGGTTCCTGTTGTTATATCAGATATATAATGGGTCACATATAAGGGATTGGTGCTGCAATCTGCAAATAAGGGAGAACATACGTCACTTGCTTTTCTGTGTTTTTATTATTTCACTTAGTATAATACTCTCCAGTTCCATCCATTTACCTTCAAATTTCATAATTTCATCTTTTCTTATAAATGTAACACACTCATAAAAACAACTGAATTATGTTCCCCCTCATTTGGAGATCTTAGCACCAAATCCTTATATGTGAGTATATATCCTGATGTAACTGCAGGTACTAGGAAAATGGAAAGTAATCAAAAAAACCAAGGGAAAGATAGAACCCAAGAGAGAAGGACAGTAGGAGACAGGTGTTACTAAGCAAAGAATAAATAAATTGGGGATTATTAAATAGGAGAGGAAGAGGGAGGGCTATACAAGGAACTATGTGAATAAAGGGGAAGAAGGAGCTCAAAAGAGGTGAGACCATAGCAGACAGGAATTTTCAAGGGAGAAATGGGGTAAATTGGGATACTTTAAATGGGGAGGGCATGGAGGGAGGTTATACAGGGACAGAGAAGAGATAAAGCCTAATTAGCAATAAAAACCAGAGGGCATCATATTAGTCCAAAACCCTTCTGAAACATTACAAATGTAGTGTCTCCACATGAGTCCATGTGTATAGCTGAAGGCTAGACATCAAGAAACAGTGCCAGACAGGAGAACTTTCTTTTGAGTTATTGGTCATGGTAGTCCAAGAAACTCCCAATATTACACAAGCTATTGCCACAACCCTTGATTACCTCCTGGAATTTGAAGGTAAGTTCCTATTGCTGAAGACAGGACATACATTGAGCACAGGATTTGGAGCAATGGAGCTGGAACTTCCCTGGAAGCCACCTCCCCTAAAGGCTAGGCTCTCATGACTTTGGAGAAAACTACACAAAGTGGTAAGGGAGAACATCAATTGATGGTCCAACCCCAGCTTCAGTATCTAAAAACCACATCAATGACCAACAGAGTAAAACACAGTAAAATGACATTGATGCAGTAGTAGCACTTTTATCTTGGGAATAATCAAGAGTTACCTAATTGGACTTAAAGGCCACTCAGTGGGAGAAAACTCATGTGTGGTGCTATAAACCTAGACAAATAAATATAGCTGTAAAAGTCATAAATCTTAGAGAAAACCCCAAGGCTGTCACATTCCTAGACAAGTGTGATTTCCTGCTATGTGCAAAATAAGAATCCTTACCTTTACAGACAAGTATCCCAGTCACCACCCATCAAAGAAGTTTCTTTTTCAACAGACAAAGATTATTACAGAGTTCCAAAGCTCATCACACACAGAGATTGTCTGTGAATTGTCCAAAACCTCAGTGACACATCTACAATGCAACCTCTACACCTAAAGCCCACAGAACATAGAAAAAGGAATGAAGAAAACACTAATGTCTCCTTCAGTTCTCATCAATGAAGCTCCCTCATACAACAGAGGACCAGGCACACAAAAGGCCACAAATGGCCAAAACGTAGAGAATAAGAGTCTACAGAGTGTGGGGTCCTTGGACAGGACTCCTATATTAAAATCCACCTACCCGGGGCTTAGGAACGATTGTTGGAGAGGTAGCAGAAAGATTTTAAGATTGGGGGGGGGGAGTGCACAACCATATGCAAATATGCAAATAGACTCCTACAGGCTCCTGGTACCCTCCTCATACGAACCTATACCAATGGTGTCAGCATGCACAAGACCCATGCAAACTCAATCAGATAACAACCCAGCACAGAACTGTAGAAATGGACAGCAGGCTCCAATCTTAGTTGAAGAGTTATTGACAGCTGATTATTGCTGGGTGAGGAAGAGCTGATCTTCTTAAAGGGAGGGCTCTAGATAGGGTGTCTACACTTCAGTGGATGAACTTGTACTGAGGGACATCTGCGGACACTAACTTGACATGATAGTCCTTAACACAAATGACAGAATGTATTAATTCTAGTGGGGGGACAATGGGAGGGAGCTAATGTGGAAAGAGGTGTAAAGATATTTAATATGCTCTGTATGAAATACACAAAAAATTCAATAAAAAACAAAACTGTACTGCATTTTCATTATCCATTCATCAGTTGAGGGAGATTTAGCATGGTTCTATTCCTACCTATTGTGAAAATAGCAGTAAATAATGTGGATGTACAAGTATCTTTACAGTAGGAGGAGTCTTTTGGGTATGTGCCAAGGAGTAGGGTAACCAGATCTTATGGTAGATTCATTTTTAAGGTTATTTTTTAATATTTCTTCACATTATTTTCCATAATGGTTGCAGGAGTTCGCATTCCCACTATCAGGGAATGAGCATTCTCTTTTCTCCACATCCTCATCAGCATTTGGTATTTTTTGTTCTCTTGAACTTAGATGATCAGACTGGGGTAACATGGAGTCTTAAAGTGGTTTTTAATCTGCTTTGCTCAAATTACAAAGGAATTTGAATAGTTTTAAAGGTGTTCCTCTGCCATTTTTTACTTCTATTGAGGAATTTCTGTTCAGGTTTATAACCCATCTCTTTATTGAATCATTTATTTTATTGTTTCTCTTTTTTTAGTTCTTTTCATATTCTGTATATTAATCCTGAGTCCAATGTGTAACAAGTAAAGATTTTCTCCCACTCAGTGGTTTCCTCCTCTCTTCCTTGTTTTTTTTTTTTTCTTTCACTCTACAGAGATATAGTCATAAAAACTGCATGGCACTGGAACAAAAATGACATGTAGATCCATGGAACACAGTAGAAGGCCCAAGCATGAGTACATACAATTTCAGTCACCTGATATTTGACAAAGATGCCAAGAACACACAATGGAGGAAAGACAGCATATTCAACAAATGGTGCTGGTAAAACTGGAACTCCACCTTCAGAAAAATGAAACTAGACCCTTAACTCTTACCCTGGACAAAAGTTAACTTCAAATGGATCAAAGTCCTCAATATAAAACCTAAAACTCTGAAACTGATGGAAGAAAACATAGGCAGTGTCCTACTAGATACAAGTGTTCGAAAGAACTTTCTAAATCAGACATCAGTGGCTTAGTCACTAAGTATTTTCTATACCCCTTGTTCCACTATGTCATGTGATACTTAGGTGTAGATACATTACTTGAGACTGGGCATCTTAGAGACACTTACTTTCTGTGTTTGAAAGTTGTGGACAGTAATAGTCTGTAATAGTCTCCATCTGTTACAAAAAGAAGCTTCTTTGATGAGTGGTGACAGTAATACTTGACAGGGTAGTCCATAGGTCTCAGGCGGGACAATCAAGAGGGGCCCTAAGGACAAGGTGGAGTTAGGGACAGTGGGGGGGGGTGATGTAACTTGCTATGCAGAGTAGGTGTGGGCCTTGGAGCAGGAGACTGCAGCTCATCTGGGTTCAGGTGACTCAAGATAGAGTGGACTGGATTTGACTTGGGAAGTTAATCTGGATGTCTCAGGTGGGTTGAGCATGGGGGGGCATGTGTGTTTCAAGTACTTAATCAGAGAAGATGTGGGCCCAGGAGCAGGGGAATGTCCAAAAATTGATGCTATGTTTTTTTTTTGTTTGTTTTTTTGTTTTTTTTTTAATCATTATTTTTTTAATTTTTTTTTCATACAGAAGAATTCATTCCAAAGCAATTGACATTGAGACGTTTTCACATGCATTTCTAATCTCTATATACATGACTATCACTGGTCACAGTCGCCCACCTTCTGAGCTCCTCGGCATCTGAGCATGATTACAAACTCATAAGATAGACAGCCTTCCTCTCCCAATAGAGGCTCCATACTCTGCCATCCCTGTCACGGTCCACTGTGTTGTCAGCACCCTCAT
>NW_008351466.1:8812853-8904111 GCF_000622305.1 Nannospalax galili | reverse complement strand
TATATATATGTGTGTGTGTGTGTGTGTGTGTGTGTGTGTGTGTGTGTGTGTCTGTGTTGGATGTTTGCACATGAGTGTAGGTGCTCAGAGAAGCTAGATGGGATGGTCACCCTAGGTGGTAGTTTGAGAGATGTAGTTGCTTTGGTATTCTGCCACAAAGATATCTCTCCAGCCCTGAAACCTTATTCTTTAAGAGTCAGAAACTGTTATACTAAGTGAAGTAACACAGATTCAGAAAAACAAATGATGTATGTTTGCCCTCATATGTGGATCCTAGCACCAAATTCTTTTAAATTCCAGGTCCTTTTAATAAGAAGATGCTATACAGCAGTCCCTTCTGCATGAAATAACTACCATCATCACAACTTTGGCTGAGCCTGATCACTAAACATAGTCAAAATTGGGCTTGCTGATGGTTGTGATCATTCATTAAAGGAGTGCCAAGCAGGGTCACTGGACCCTCATCTGAATATCCAGCCACTCTTTCCGGCCAACTAGTCCAGCCTTGGAAGACAAAAGAAAAATGAGGAAGAACCCAATAGAGGGATGCTTTGTGAAGCCCTTGTCAAGAAACTTCAGTGGACTCTCATATGAACACTTGAAAATTGGCCTGTTCTGACGTTTTTCTAGTTCCCTGCCTAGAACTTGTAATGCTAATTTTTCTTCCGTTTATTTCTCCTTCACATCTCCCATTCATGATCCAAGGACTTTCTTCTTCCCTTGGAGACAAGAGTTATCCAATTTGGGAGTCTTTTTGATAGACCCACTGAAGGAGTACTTCAATTGCCTCATCCTGCGTCCCTGTTCAGCATGGAAGACACCAGAGTCGTCAGCGTCCCTATTCCCTATTGGTAATTTGAGTAACCCCTTCAGAGGTTGGCGTGATAAGAATAGGAGGTAGGAATTGGCTAGGTAGTTAGGGTTAAAAGACCCCAAAGAAATACAGTTTCTGAGCTAAAAGTCAAAATGTCCTTGGGCCGTTAACAACATACTCTTTTCCAAAGGCCAAAAATGTCACAAGTATTTGGGAGCTTGTATCTAATCCTTAAAAGATTTTAGGGTTACCTCTTCAGAGTGGGAAATGTTGGAGGGGAGGGAGTGGGCATGGATTTGAACACCTTATATACAGGTATGAAATTCTCAAAGTTTTTGTGAAAAAATAAAATAAATGAGTCACTGTAGACTGCTCTCATTACTTAGGTGGATTGATATGGAATTTTAATTTCACACATGAATTTTGGAATTTCCTTTAGACTGTACATAAATATTCTCATCTTTCTTTTATTGTTATTTCAATATGCAGTGGTTTAATGTTCTCATTTATTCCTGTGGAAAGACTTTGATTTTGATTCTTTTTTTTTCAGTATAGTTATAATGCTTAGTTTTTCAACAGTTTCTTACATATACTTGCCACTGTGTATTTACTCTGTTAAATTATTGTTTCCAATCCTTTTCCTCATGAATTTTTAAATCTAATATCTAAATGTTCTGATTTCTTTGGCCTTAAATTTATGCCAGCTGATTTTCTAAATCTTGCTAACCCTGATTAGACCCATTTTGGGATTGGGAGCATGTGGCTGTTTTGGTTGGCTTATTCATTGTGAGGTCAGCTTTCCTCACAATTCTGTTGTCATAGGAGCCTTCATGTAGGCTCAGTAAGTCCAAGCTTATTGCACTCTGGTAGTTTGTCCTTTCCAGGTAACATGTTTATTAAACATCCTTTAGATTTTTAGTAAAAAGTAGCATTTATCATTCACAAGGTCTAATAGAGTTTATACGGGTTTCTCATTAGTATCTCCTCTCTACTTGTAAATTTATTATTGCTTTTTCTAAATTAATCGTTATTTATCACATTTATCATATAGTATATTTTGAAACCAATCATGAAAAATCCTTTTTTTTTTTTTTTTTTTTTTTTGTTTTTTTTAATTTATTGGTTTTTTTTCCATTTTTTATATAATATTTTTTTAAACCAATCCAGAAAAATTCTTTTTTTTTTTTTTTTTTTTGTCTTTTTGTCTTTTTGAGACAGCTGTATCCCCAGCTGGCTGGCCTGGAATTTGCTATGCTGGCCTAGACTTCACAGAGCTCTTCCTACCTCTGCCTCCCAAGTGCTAAAATTAAAGGCATGTAAACCATGCCCAGCTTTCTTTCCTGTTCATCTTGGGGTTTATTAACTTGATCAAAGCTCATACTGGTACGGGGAATATTGGATATCTTGGTTTTCATTTGTATCATGAAGCTGAAATCTCAATTTTTTAATTTTTAGTATCTACTTTCATGCAAACAGACTTTCAGTGACATCTAAGAACAATCTAATAATCCTACTTTTCCATGTTTTTCCTTTTTTTCTTGAATTTTAGAGGATTCATGTTATCCTTTATTTTATTTTTGTATAATTTTTTTGCCTTTCTAAGGCAGGATTTCCCTGTAGCCCCTGTTGACTTAGAACTCACTATGTAAACCAGGCTGGCCTTGATCTCACAGAGATCCACTTGCCTCTGCCTCCCAAGTGCTGAGATTAAAGTCATGTTTCACCACACCTGGCTATCCTTGACTTTAAATATTCTATTAGATGTTGCTTAAATACATACTTACCTGTTTATTATTATTATTATTAATTATTATTATTTTAAATTTGACTCATATCTTTGGTTCTGAAAATATTTTGAATTTAATCTAGTTGTAATGGACTATTTGTGAGCATATTTCTTATGTATTTGGTAATTTCATAGTCACTCCTTTGAAGTGATTAGTTATAATGTATAATGAGCCAGTTTTTATCTATTACATATATTTCCTATTCTCAAAATTTTATATTACAAGTTGGTTATATCTCCATGCTTAATTGAGACCAAATTTAGTAGTGTATGTGTCATGCTCTGGAGGCTTTTACATAAGTCTTAATTATTTGTCAAATTCATATATTCAGTATTTCAGATTAATCACATGATTCACTATTTAGAAGGCAAAAATTTTCATTTTTTCAAGATTTTCATGCAGTGCTTACCATACACTTGAGCTTTAATTATTTTAATAGAGTACTTTACAACTAGCTTATTTCCTTTTCATTATTCTGGTCTATTATAAGATATTGCTTCATTTACATGAACAATTTTGGAATTTGTCTTTTACTCTTTTGTTTTGTGTATTTGTTTTGTTTTGGGGGGTTTTATTTTGATTTTTCCCTGTGTATAGTCTTGCTGTCTTGTTGTATTTTTTTATATAACTTTTGAATTCTACTAAAGGTCCTTAAATGTCATTATTTAAAAAAATATATTTTATTTATGGTTTTTATTTTATTTTATGTGCATGTATGTATTGCCTGCATGTATGTGTATCCATGTCATGCAATGCTCACAAAGGTTAGAAGAAGGTGTTGAATCACCTAAAACTGGAGTTACAGATGATTATTAGCTGCCATGTGGGTGCTAGGAATTGAACCTGGGTCCTCTGCAAAAGCATTCAGTGCTTTAAACCACTCAGATATCTCTTCAGCCCCTTAAATGTTATTCTTTTCTTATGGCTTTACTTTGCATGTATTTCATCCAGTAACATGTTTGTATTTCTTCTACTTTATATTTATTTTTCTTCTTTAATCTATGTGTTGGTATACAACAATTGTGTATATTTTACTATCTGACATTGGGACAGTCCAAGTATTCAGAAAGTGTGTCTAGTTTGGTTAGTTTTATTTCAAGGTAACAGCTGAGCTGATTTCTTCAAATTTCAAAGTTGTCTTGGTAATCCTTTGATATAAAATGACAGAATCATTGTAGGCCAAGTCTCATAGCTTTTCTAAAAAAAAAAATGTTTTAATTATTTTTGTTTTAAATGTATGAGTTTAAGGCCTGCATGTATGTACATGTACTTGTGTTTATCAATGCACACAGAGGACAGAAGAAGACTTTAGATCACCTAGAACTGGAGTTATACATGTAAGCCTGTGTCTATCCTGGGATTTGAATGCGGGTCTTCTGCAAATAACCAGTGCTCTTAACCTTTGACCCATGTCTCCCATCCCAAGTCCCATAACTTAGTTATAACAAACAACATATTTCCTTCTTCACTGTTGATATTTGTACATATGCCAGATATATGTACAAATATCAACAGTGGTCATATATATGGTCATATTCTGACTATTAACTATTTATATTTGCTTATAGTTCACATTTTAATCTGTACCTTTGTATTAATTTTCCTGAGTCTGTGTTACTTTGTTCAGTATAAGAGACTGAAGTTCCTTCTATTTACCTGTAAATTTTATTACTTTGTCTTTCTTTACTGCGGGGTAGAACTCCATTGTCCAAATATATCATTATCTGTTCATCAGGTGAGGGACATTTAGGTTGTTTCCATTTATTAGCTATTGTGAAAAGAGAAGCAACAAACATGCATGCACAAGTATATATGATGAGTCCTACTCTAGGATGAGTCCTTTGGGTATATGTGAAGGAAGGGTATAATCAGATCATATGGTAGATTCAGTTTTAGTTTTTAAGAGTTCTCTACACTGATTTCCATACTGGTTGCACCAGTTTGCAATCCCACCATGCAGTGAATGTTTATTCCCCTTTCCCCACATCCTTGCCAGCATTTGATTTCATATGTTTTCTTGATCTTAGCCATTCTGACTGGGGAAAGATAAATTTTTAATGTAGTTTTGGTTTACATTTCCCTAAGTACTAAGGATATGGAACACTTTTTAAGGTGTTTCTTAGACAATTTTATTTCTTCTTTTGAGAACTCTGTTGTTTTCTTGATTCTTTTTTGTGACTGTTCTTTCAATATTCTGAATATTAAACCAATGTCAGATGTGTAGCTGGTGAAAATTTTCTTCCATTCTCCTCTTCACTGAACTTGTTGTTTCCTTTGTTATACAGAAGCTTTTTAGTTTAATCAGGACCCCCTTGTTGATTGTTGAACTTAATTCCTGAGCAACTGATGTCTGATTTTGAAAGTCCTTTCCTGCACCTAAGTCTCATAGGGTACTACCTCTGCTTTTTTTTTCTAACAGTTTCAGAATTTCAGTTTTCACTTTGAGTTATTTGTTCCATGTGAAGTTGACTTTTGTAAAAAGTGATAGATAAGGGTCTAATTTAATTTTTCTATAAGTGAAGATCTAATTTTGCAAGCAGCTTTTGTTGAAGATGCTATATTTTCTCCAGTATATGTTCTTACAACCTTTGTCAAATATCAGATGACAGAAAATCCATGCACTCATGTTTGAGTCTTCTATTTTGTGCCATTGATCTATGTGTCTGTTTTTGTAACAGTACCATGCTGATTTTACGAATATAGTTCTATAATATATTTTCTGATGCAGTATGGTTATACTCCCAACACTGATCTTTGTATTCAACATTGCTTTGGCTATCCAGGTATTTTGTGATCTCATATGAATTTTAAGATGTTTTTCTCCTATTCTGTGAAGATTGTTAGGAGATTTTGAATGGCATTGCATTGAATCTTTAAGTTGCTTTTGATAGGATGGGCATTTTCACAATATTAATTCTACCAATCCATGAGCATGGGAAGTCTTTCAATCTATTTGAGTCTTTTTTAATCTCTTTCTTCTTTGTAAAGATACTTAATGTCTCTTGTTAGGATTAATCATTGTTATTTTTGAGGGTATTGTAAAAGGGAAAGTTTCAATGAACTCTTCTCCAGTTGCTTGTTATTTGTACAAAAATAGCTGTTTTTTGTAAATTGATTTTGTAACTTGTAGAGACCTAAGTCTGCTTTGCTTAGTGGGGGAGCCTTGCCTCCATGACAGCAATGCTAATTGGGGCAGAATTCTGACACTGCGGTTAGTATTTCTTTACAGCAAGCTTATTATTTAAAAATTCAGAAGGTTTTTATGCATTACAAGGAACTGGCAGTCACATGGGGTTTGGCAGTTACATACAAAGATTTAGGGTACAACTAGACAAGAAACAGGACTTATAGCTTTTAGTTGACTCCAGCTAGGGGCTGTTTGTAAAGCAGGATGCTTGAACTTTTACTCAGGGTTATCAGTGCCTAACTGGTAGTTTATTTGCCACAATGTTTTGTTTCTTAGGGCTGAAAGTATAGTAAACTTTAGCTTTTCGCAGAGAAGTAAACCTCTAACCTGGCCTTATCTTTTTGCTTATGATAGCTGAGAGGTATTGGTTTAGGACACGGAGGTGGGCTAAGGGTTGTTGACTAAGAAGCTTTTCCTCAGAGCAAGGAGCCCAAACCTTTGACCTGGCCTCTTTGCTCCTGCTAGTCCTGCAGTGTTCTGCAAGACTAGGGATTTGGGAGCTGCTGTTTTCAGCACCCCTCCTTTCCCCAGAGCATGTAGCCTGGATTTTAAATGTTTTAGGCTCATCTCGCCCTAATGTATGCCATCTTGGTTTCCTACAGTAACTTGTCACTTTACTGAAAGTGTTGATCATTTCTAAAAAAGTTTGGTAGAATATTTGGGATTTCTTATGTATAAAATCATATTTCCTCAAATAGGGGTAATTTGACCTCTTTTCCAGTTAGTACTCCTTTAATTTCCTTCTGTTGTCTCATTGCTCTAGCAAGAGTTTCAAACACTATATTGAAAAAGAGTGGAGATAGTGGACAGCCTTGTCTCATTCCTGATTAT
Source organism: Nannospalax galili (assembly GCF_000622305.1). Taxonomy (NCBI): domain Eukaryota; kingdom Metazoa; phylum Chordata; class Mammalia; order Rodentia; family Spalacidae; genus Nannospalax; species Nannospalax galili. The sequence continues at coordinate 8,897,492 of NW_008351466.1, read as the reverse complement.
AAAGGAAAAGCTTCCATTTTTTCTCCATTTAGAATGATGTTGTCTTTGGTTTGTTGTACACAGCTTTAGTTATGTTTAGGTATAGTCCCTCCAATCCAATTTATTCTGGGACTTATAAAGTAATGTTGGATTTTGTCAGGCCTTTTCTTCATCTATTGAGATGATCATATGAATTTTCTCTTAAGTCCATTTATGTGATTTACATTTATTGACTTATGTGTATTGAACCATCCCTGAATCTCTGGAACAAAGCTGATGTGATAATAGTGGCTGAAGATTTTAATGTGTGTCTTTATGCTTATTGGAAGTATTTTATTGAGAATTTTTGCATCTGTGCTCATTAAGGAAATATGCCTATAGCTTTTTTTTCTTTTGTCTTTGTCTATTTTTGACATTAGAATTAATAGTGACTTCATAAAAGGAGCTTGGGGGTTCTCCTTCTACTTCTATTTTTTGAATACTTTAAGTAGTAATGGTTGTAGATCTTGCTTGAAGGTCTGGCAAATCTATGCTTTGAATCAATATGGTCCTGAACATTTTTTTGTTGGGAGGGTTTGTAGTACTCTTTCAATTTCCTTTTTTGTTTAAGCTGTTTATCTCTTCTTGGCTTAACTTTTGTGAATCCATTGAATTTATACATTCATCCATTTCTTTTAGATTTTCAAGTTTAGTAGAGAATAGGTATTTAAAGTGTTTCCTTATAATACTCTGGAACTTTTTGGTGTCTATTGGGATGTTTATTCTTTTGTCTCTGATTTTCTTGATTTGGATTTGCTCTTTTTTTTTCTTTTTTTTTTGCTTAGCTGGGAAAATGATCTGTTAATCTTGTTTATGTTTTCAAAGAACCACGTCTTAGTTTCATGATTCTTCGTGTTCTTGTTTGTTTGTTTGTTTTGTTTCTGTTTCATTTATTTCTATTCTGAATTTTATTATTTCATCTTATCTATTGAGTTTGTGTTTGGTTTGTTCTTACTTTTCTAAATTCTTGAGTTGTACCATTTTTTTTAATGTATGTGTTATGGGAAAATCAGAGAGCAGCAGTCAAAGCCAGGTGAGCAGAAGGATTTAATTTTACGCTAGCAGACTGACCCATGGATCCTTCCATAAAGGAGCCAGTACCCCCCTCCAGTTTTAGGGGTTTTTATATTTATGTAAGGAAGTACAAATAAAAGAGGAAACAGTACATAGGTAGCAAATAAATAAAAGGTGCATGTGATAATTAAGCAAGATAACGTATGGCTACAGGGGTTACAAATACTCCCTTCAAGGTTGACTATGGGGTCAGGATGGAGGAAGACTTCTGTTCACCTCCCCCATACCTCTCTCTTATCTCAGAGTTTTCTAAACTTTGGAGAACAAAAGACTTCTAACCTGGGTAACCGCATGAGTTGTAGGAGAAGTCTCCAGCTTATCTGCCCAGTCTTATCTCTTGTCTAGGCACTCTTCCTGCTCCAATGTTCTTACTCTTTCCATTATATCCCCTCCTCTTCATTTGCATAATCCTTTATGTTATTCTAGAGGAACCCTGAGATATTCTTGACTAGTCACCTGGAGTCTGGTAGCCTCTACTCTATTTTTGATAAATTTACTGAGCATATTGATTATAAATGGCCTTACCAGGATTAATAAAATTACAACTATGAGTCCTATAAATGGGGCCAGCGAGGGACCCCAAGTTTTCCAGGTGTTCTTCCTAAAGACTCACTTTCACCTTCTCCAGTCTTTATCTTTTTAATAGTTGCTTAGCATAAAACCATCTAAAGGAGACAAGGCATGGCCCCTGAGGAGGGCAATTAGTCATATTAATAGGTACCCAGGACTGGGGGTCCTCTTGGGACAGGGTGGCCTTCCAAACCAGCTCGGTCGTCAGGGCCATGTAGTCTGAGTGGGAGCCGGTCTGGTTGGGCATCCATAGGATCAGTAGGGATGTCAGAATGTAGGGCAAGCACAGAGTCATTGCTCCCGTCTTGAGTTTGCTTCAGATATTGTCAACTTCAGAGGCTGGTTGGGGATAGTTCTGGCAGTCCATTCCTGTTTCAGATTCACAGCCGCCTTGACATGGGAGAGATGTATCCAGGGCTTGATGCCTGCAACTTTAAGAGCTGAAGGGGTGATCAGTATTATTTGATATGTCCCTTCCCTTCTTAGGTCTAGGTTTCCCCTGACTGGAACCCTAACCCAAACCCAATCTCCAGGGTTCCCGGAATGCAAGGGGCCTGGAACAGTAAGGGGAAGGGGTAGGTTCAAGTGCTCAGAGATCTCTTTTTATTGTGTTAACTAAGTCTGTCAAAAACTGCAGGAGATAAACATGGCAATACTCTCTGAGATCTCCACCTTCCCTAGGAAGGAGTGGTGGTGGGTGCCCAAATAGAATCTCAAAAGGAGAAAAGCAATACTTTCTTGGTGAACATCATACTCTGAACAGTACAAGTGGCAAGATCTCTGGCCAGGACAGACTTGTTTCCTGGCAGTGTTTGGCTATCACAGTTTTCAGGTTTCTATTCATCCTCTCAACCAGACCTGAAGACTGTGAGTAATACTGAGTATGTAGTGTCCAAGTCAGCCCCTCTGCCTTAGATACTTGCTGAATAATTTTGCTGACAAAGGCTGGGCCGTTATCTGACCCAGTGCTGGTTGGGACCCCGAAGCATGGGATGATCTCTCTGGCCAAGGCCCGGGACACTTCCTGGGCTTTCTCCATGCGGGTGAGTAAAGTTTCCACCCAGCCCGAGAAGGTGCAAACAATGACCAGTAGGACCAGTAGGTACCGGTATCCTTTACTGGGCTGGATGTCGGTGAAATCCACTTCCATTGGTCCCTGGCTTCTTTATCGAGAGCAAAGCAGTGTTCCATGGAGACTGGATTTCTTGAAGGATCCCTTCATCTTTAAGTCTTCTGACATGAGGAGCTATCTCAAGCTGGGCTTCAAGAGAGATTGGGTATTGTCTTTGTCTCACTGGAGTGGCACTCAGCTTTAGCACCACCATTACTGGTGGGTATCCTTTTGCAAAGCGATTTATTCCTTGTCTGTCCCAGACTTGGGAAAAATGCTACAAGTACAAATTAATATCTGAAAGAAACTGTGCCTTTCCCTCTGGTGTCTCTTGGTGGAGTCTCCACTCCTCTTCTGGATGGACCTCCAGAGTCAGCACAGACAAAGGGCTGGAGGTTGCCGGACCTAAGTCCATAGTCATTGTAGTGCCGAGCTTGGACAGGAAATCTCTCCCTAGTAGGGGTCCTGGCGCCTCAGGCAGATACAGGAACTGATGCTGAACACGATGTCCTCCCATTACACAGTCATGTGGCTCACAAAACCAATATTTCTTGGTCACTCCTGTGGCTCTTATGGTGCTGACAGAGTCTTTAGTGAGCCTTCCAGTGGGGGAGGTTACCGTTGATACAGCTGCACCAGTGTCCAGTATGAAGTCCATGGTTTTCCCCTTAAATTGACTTTGACCATAGGCTCACCGAGGCTGACTTTAATTGAGCTGGTTGCTTTCAGTCTGACTCAGAGTCCCAAGTAGAGTTCTCAGTGTCAACTGCTGCTGCTGCTGCTGCTCCTGCTGCTGGGAGACTGCTACCACCACAGGTCTGAATGCCTTTTGCTTATGGAGTCGTCTTTCAGGATCTCTTGTTTCATCTCCCTTCTCAGGACATCTATTTTTCCAGTGTCCTTTCTTTTGAAATACGCACATTGGCCTTTCCCTAAGGGGTTTGGGTGTTTCCATCCTTCACGTTTGGACCAGGTCTTCCCCTGGTTTCCCACTTCCTGGAAGGCCATAGCCATGATTCTGGCCTTTTTCTCTTGCCAATTTTTCCTTTTCTTTTTTAGTGGCTATATCTCAATTAGCCATCGTCTTAGACCTGATGTGAAGAAGCGGACTTAAGTTCATTCCAGCAAACCCCTCTAATCGCTGCAGCTTCCAGTGCACATCATAAGCTGACTCTTGAACAAAAGCAGTGTTCGTTTTTTTTCCACCATTGAATGGTTCTCTGGGGCCTCTGGATCAAAGGGAGTAAAGCAGAGATAGGCATCACAGAGTCTCTTATAAAACTGACTGGGAGTCTCCTTCGCTCCTTGGATAATTTTGCTTGCTCACTTGAGTTAGATTGGGAGCTCTGGGGCCCCTGCTCAAGGCCCTTTGAGGATTGCACAGCACATACACTCAAGAGCCTGAGCACCCTCCTGGGTGTCGCTCATCTGGGAAAGCAGTGTCAGCTAAACGTTCCAGATTTAGAGCCATGTCCTGGTTGCCTGGAGAATGTGCCTTTCATTCCTCTGAGTCAAGCAAGGTGCTGAGGAGTTGGCAGCAATCATCCCAGGTGGGTTCCTGTGTTTGTATGATGGAATTCAACAGATCAATCATGTCTTGGGGCTTTTCTGAGTAAGGTGGTATGTGTTGGCACCAATTGAGGAGGTCAGTCGTTGTGAATGGTTGGTATATCAGGCTCAGTGAACCAGCAAGTATGGTCCTATCTTCTCGAAGGATGGATGGCCCTGGAACCTGGTAAAGTGGGCAAAGAGGTACCAGGCCTGTAGTGAGGAGGCCTGAATTAGGAGAATGCTCCCACTTTTCACGTAGCAGAGGCAGTGTGCCTAATGGTGGTGGTGCTTGTTCCTCGAGAAGTGGCTGGGTCTCTGGTGAAGGCTGGTGGTGATTAGATCTGTTCTGGCTAACCTTCCTGGCATTTGTTCATTGAGATTTATTTGCTTCTCTGGTGGAGCTGCTTTAGCTTCACAGAGTCTAGGCTATACAAGGTCCATAGCTGGAGCATGGCTTTTTGAGTGGGAGTTCACAGGCAACAAGTATGGGAGGAATTTGGAGTCCTCTTCATTCATGTCCTTGGTGGAAGAGAGGGCCGGCGGACCTCTCAGTTAACCCAGACTTGCAGGTGGCTAGGACAGCAGGTGCTGGGGACCTCTGGAGGGCATGGTATCTGAGCCAGTCAGGAAAGTGAAGTGCCAGTCTGTACCAAAAGTCTATGTAAGGGAACTAATCAGGAAGTCCTAAGCTGTTGAGACAGACTTCTCTCACTATCTTAATGGTAGGCAGGTCTAGCATGCCTCCAGCTGGCCAGTCTATGCCAAAAGAAGGCCATTCAACTTCAAAGAAGGTTCTTAATCTGGAGAATTTAATCTTGGTGCTGTAATTTCCTGTATAACCTAGCTTAATGTTGTCCAGCATCACCTGGAGGACAGCCTGGGTCTGACACTTAGACTGGGAAGGGGCAGGTAAAGAAGACTTCTGCTTACCTCTCTCTTACCTCAGAGTTTTCTAAACTTTGGAGAACAAAAGACTTCTGTCCTAGGTAACCACATGAAGTGCGGGAGAAGAATCCAGCTTATTTCCCCAATCTTATGTCTAGTTTTGGAGCTCTTCCTGCTGCAAAGTTCTTAATTGCCATTTCCATTATATGTTCACTTTCTGATTTTTTTTAAATGTAGGCCCTTAGAGTTATGAATTTTCTTCTTAGAATTGCCTGCTTTTAATATGTCCCAGAGGTGTTGCTGTGCTGTGTTATCTTTCTCATTTAGTTACACGAACACTTTTATTTGCTTCTTGATTTCCTCTTTGACCCATTCATCATTTAGGAGTATGTTCTTTAACCTCCATGAGTTCATGTATTTACTAGATCCTCTTTTGCTGCTCATGTTTTACTGAATTGTGGTCTGTCTGACAGAATATATGGAATTATTTCAATTTTTTGTATTTGTTGATGTTTGTGTTGTGTTCCATTATATGGAATATTTTAGAGAAAATTCCATGGGCTGCTGAGCAGAATGTGTATTCTTTGGTGGCTGGTGGAATATTCTGTAGACATTTGTTAAGTTCATATGATGAATGATAAGATATTAAGATATTTCTGTGTTTATACTTTGGCCAGGTCACCTGTCTATTGGAGAAAGTGGGGTATTGAAGTCACCTACTGTTACTGAGTTGTAGGTAATCTATGTCTTGAAGTCTAATAGTATTGTTTTTATGAAACTTGGTGCACCAGAGTTTTGTACACACACATACACACACACACACACACACACACACATTTATGCATGATTGTTATGTCTTCTTGGTGGAATGTTCCCTTGATCAGAATATAGTGACCTTCTTTATATCTTTTGATTAATTTTAACTTGAAGTCTATTTTGTCAGATATAAGAATAACAACTTCCACTTGTTTCTTAGTGGCATTTGTTTGGAATACTTTTTCCATTGTTTCAACCTAAAATTGTGCCTATACTTGGAGGTAAGGTTTCTTGCAGACAAGTAAATGCGTTTTCTTAATCCATTCAACTACTCTGTGTTCTTTGGAGAGTTGAGGCCACTGATATTTAGTTATTATTGAAAGGTTGAGAATTGGTTATCACCATTTAATTGTCTGTTTTTGTTCTTAGTCTTTACTTTGTATTTCTGTACATTATAACTTCATTTACTTTCTTTCTGTAATCTCTTGAGTATGATTTCTTTCTTTGGTTGTTTGTTTTGCTTTCAGTATTGCCCGTAGGGTTGGTTTGGTAGAAATGAATTCTTTTAGCCTATTTATATCACAGAAGGTTTTTCTTTGTGCTTAGACCATGATAGACTGTTTTTCTTATTAATGGATTCTGGATTGGTATCTACGGTCATTTACAACCAGATATACTGGAGTCCAGGCTCTTCTGGCTTTCAGAGTTTGCATTGAAATGTTCGCTCTAATTCTGATAGGTTTTCCCATTTTAAAAAATATTTTATTTATTATCATTATTTTTAGCAGAGCATAGGGTAGGGGTTTATTTACAGAAGAGTGGGTGCCCCACATTTATGGCTGCATTGTAAGTCCACACTCAAATACAGAACCTGTGACCTCCTGACAGCAGCACAAAATGGTGAGAGAGGTGCCTCTTGGTGTTCTTGGTTTATATATCCTTTGCCCCCCCATGCACCTAAGTTTTACTGATTGGGTAGGAGGGTTAACTGACTCCTCCCTCAACCCCTTGATGAGCATGAGAAGAAGTAAGTTTTCTTTTATTGTGTCTTGTTATTTTTCTCTAGCAACTTTCAATACACTCTCTTTGTTCTCTACATTATTATTTTCTACTATGATATGCTGTGGGGAGTTTCTGTTCTGGTCTTATGTAATTGGTGTCCTATGTGCTTCTATAAGTGTAGGTATGTCTTTCCTTAATTTGGGGCTGTTTTCTTCTATAATTCTGTTGACGATCTGGTCAATACCATTGACCTGAGATTCTACTCTTTCCTCTATGCCTATGGGGTGTAGATTTGGTCTTTCCATGGTGTCCCACATTTCCTGCATATTCCATTCCCATGCTTTTTTTATAATTCATATTCTTTGCTTGAGTCATCCAGTTCTGCAACTTTGTTGTTCAGTCTTGATATTATTTTTTCCATTTCATTCATTCTGCTTTTGAGGCTTTCTATTGTTCCAAGTTTGGTTACTGATATTTTCAATTCCATCTTCACTATTGTTTGAGATTTCTTCAATATTTCTGCTTCTTTTGTGAATTCACTTTTTAAGTAGTGAATTGTTTTTGCCATTTCATTCATCAGTATATTTGTATTGTGTCGAGTGTCAGTCATAAGTTTATTTCTATCTTTTTTGAAGTCTTTGACTCTTTTGTGTGTTCTTTAAAATTATTGAATTCTTTGATCATGACTATGATTGCTCTTTAAATTTTTTTTTATTCTGGAGTTTCTCTGTATGGTTCTCATCATAGTGCACGTCTGTAGAACTGGTGGATTTTGATGTGGACATATTCTTTGTTTTTCATATTATTTGTGATTTTGTGTTGTGGTTTGGATATACGGATTTCTTTTGTTGGTTGTGTATCTGATATGAAATTCTATTCTGCCTTTGTTCAGTTAAATTTGTTTCTGTTTATATTATTGATGTAGCTTGGTTGCTTTCTAGTCAGTTCTGAATAGCTAGTTGGTCTGTGCTTCAGGTTCTCACTTTCTTCCCTTTTTTAGTGATTTTTTTGTGTGTATTTTCTACAGAATATCTCAAACAATCTCAGTCAACTTCCCCCCCATCCCCATCAGCACCCTCCCATAACGCCTGCACTGGAAACTATATATACTATCATCCCCTCATTTTTTTATTGGCAGACAGGATGGTTCCAAGCTGATTATTGAAGAGCTCTCCAGCAGGGTGAAGGAATCTAGGCACAATTCAATACTATGGGGATTCAGCAGCTCAGTTCTGGCAGGCTAGACTGGATGTCTCATGCAGGAAAATCAGAAGGAGGCATAGGGCCAAGGCCTGGGACAGCACAGCATGGGAAAAGCCTATTTAGCTAGACAGAAGAGCTTTGGGCCTTGAAGAAGGAGAAAGTAGCTAGTCTGAGTACATGGGATAAAGACACAGTGAGTGTGGTCTGAGTTAGGTGGCTAGAACAAAGGTTTCAGGTGGGAAAAGCAGGACTGGACTTATGCCCAAGGCTGGAATGGGAACAGAGAGGGGAGAGTGAAAGGAATCAAACTAGAGTGGGTGAGGTCTGAATACCCTGGGATGGAGACAGCATGGAGAGAGTCTGACTTAACTAGACAGAGTACGTGTGGGTCCTGAAGCAGGAGACTGTAGCTAGTCTTGGCTTCATGGGGATCAAGACACCGTGGTTGTGGTCTTGGTTAGGAGGCTAGACCAGAGGTCTCAGACAGGAAGAACAGGACTGAGTCTAGGCCTAGGACAAGAATGGGGGTAATGTGGGGAAAGAGAATGTAGCTGATCAGAGTATATGAGAATCAAGCCACAATATATGAACTCTAAGTCACCAGAGTAGTTTTCAGGACTCAGGAAGGATGGTCAGGAGCGGGGCTATAGCCACGACAAGGGTGGGGACAATGTGGCAAATATGTAACTAGCTAGGCAGAGTGGGTTTGGGCCCTGAAACAGGAGAATGTAGCTAGTCAGCATGCAGGGGAGTCAAGATGCAGTGGGATTATCTGCATTTTTATGGCAATAGCATTTTATGGAGACATTATTGTATCTAAATTTATTGTATATTCTCAACTTAACTTGGAATAGAGGCTTTTTTCTACTCCAAAGACATATACACATATATGACTTCCAATATCTGCTCATTTCCGTTCTTGTCATTCACTTGATGTGATGATTGTATCTTAAATACACAGTCATCCTGAGTTTCAGATAATGGAAAATAAACATTTGTATTTTTAGCTTTCCATTTCATATTGAGGCAAATCAGCAGCTCCATGAAGCTGTAATCTCAAATTATTTTGGAAACTTGAAAGGTAAGTTTGTGCTTTCATAAATCATCAGAGATGCTTACGAACTAAACTAGAAGGTAAGATAAGGTAGAAAGTGGTAACCAACATCATTTAAGATATACTCTGCTTTTCTTCTACTCAAAACATTTCTGTATAAAAGAATGATTAGAAAACTCTTGATAATTTCAGGTTGAGTGGTTAAAGCAAGATCATCTTTTTAAATATCAAATAGAACAATCAGCCTGCACTGGTTAACCATTTAAACAACCACCACAATGCACTTAGAAGCCATCTTCTCATAATTGCAAAGAAATCACTACTTGGGGCAGATTGTCTGTGAAACAGTAAAGTACTTAAAGACAGTTGAAGTAGCCTTTCCTCATTCCATTTCAATGTACTTATATGAAGAGGAAATACCTAATAATTGCTCTTCAAACCATTTTCATGGAGAAATTGTACTTCAACATAAGATTAAACAACCTCCATATTTAATTTTGCCAGAGGTACTTGGAATGAAACCCAGAAAATCATGCCCCTTATGTGGATAGTTTACCATTGAGCCAGTAAATGTTTTGATTTCTAGTAAATGAACGAGATAATATTCAATATGTGCTTTGCTCAGATGTTCTGAAATGAATTGATAAACAAAATGAATAATTTTGTGAGATTATTGATTCCACATTTGTTTAAGAATGATTATGGTTCCAAGTACAATAGAAAGCATATTGTAAGGGCAAATGTACAAATCACAAGGCTTTAAAAATGAGTTTTAAAGTATTCCTTGATCTTCTAGTATTTTCTTTCTGTGTCCTCTCTGTTTGAAGTTGACCACAGCAATTTGATTTCTCATTTATAAATTAATCTGAGTAGAATTTTTATATATTTTTAAATTAATTTCTATGATTTTTCCATTTTCAGTTAAAATTATTTTGGATTTTTTATTTCCTTTTTTAAACTTAGAGAGTCTTTACACACGGGTCATAAGGTGGGAGTTTAGATAAATGATTTTAGGCTTTTTTCTAACATGGACCTTTAAAACTATAAATTTCTCTCAATCCTTGCTTTACTTCCAGCAAACTTAGTTATTCTGCAATTTCAATCAATTCAGTACGTTTTCTGTAATTTTTTATTTACTTCTTTTACCCAATATTTATTTCAATCAGATTACACAGTTTGTAAATATTTATTTTCATAAGTATCTTTGTATTGATTTCTCATTTGATTCCATTGTGAACTGATTACTAATCTGTGTAATGTCTATCCTTTTTAAGTAATAGACTATTTATGGTCCATATCATAAATATTTTAATAAGAGTATCTCCTGCTCTTGAAAACAAAATTTATTCAGCTTTTTTGAGGTATAAGTCATATAAACAATCAATTTTATCCTCATGGACCCCTCTACTATTGTATGATCTCTGCTGACAGCACAGAGACTAAAACCTGTAAATATAGAAATTTTAATGTGAAAGTCCCTGTCTCCTCTTCCCTTCTTAGCATGGACTCCACATGAAATCTGTGTGCTCCTTTTTCTGCTACTTTTCTTTGGAGATAATGTAGATTTATTAGGGAAATTTGAGAAAAGCTTTCCAGAGAATGAGAGGGACACCAAGGGAGGAATAATTTGTAGTTTCTCTTTGAATCATGTCAAGGTTTTCTGATTCATTTGTATAAGACAGAGCTATTTCTGCAGGGTCTTGGTTCTTTGAACCTGCGAACAATCTAACTCACTGCTCTGGCTTCATAAGATAATTTACAAAATAGCCACTTCCAGTATCATTTAAGTTTGGCTTTCCTTCAGTAATTCTATCTCTTTTGTGAATTGTGTTTTCATATAATGCACTGACTTCCTTATTTCATTAATCTCTTTGTGTTTGTCTTGAGTTTTTTGAACACAGTTGTAATCACTCTTTTGAATTCTTTGTCTGAAAGGCCTTCAAGATTGTTCTGACCAGGGGCCATTAATGAAGGTTTTGGAAGAGACACGATGTGTTGGGTTGTCATATTGTTTCTACTTAATTAATTTTTCTGGGATTTTCACCTTTGCATTTAGTTGGTTGAACAGGAGTGTGGGCATGGGGCTGATGGACTGGAGACCCAACACCAGGACTTAGGAATACTGGGAAAGTGTGGGCTAGGGTTTCCATTTTTTGGATCCCTTAAATTTCCAGTCAGGGAACACTGTTGACCAGGGGAGTTTGGGCCCAGTTGTTAAGACCTAAGGAGACCTTATCTGTCCATTCCAGAAACTACACTTGCCTCTGTTTACAGTTTTGTCTTTCAAGTTTCAAGGTGAAAATTTTCACCAACTATGTTTATCAATATCACTTTTATTGAATAATACACAAATGAATTCTTTAAAAGTGTAGTGCCATTGAGTTCCAGGTCTTATTCTAAATCTATTAGTTTAATATAACTTATTATATACATTCTAAAGAATTTTGTTATATATGTTCACAAATGCCTCCAACGAATACTAAGAATTTGTAACATTAATTCTTTTTCTAATAAATATGTTATTGAGAATTTCATACATGCATATAAGGTGTTTTGATCAAATCCATGTTAACTTTCTCTGCTCCAACTCCTCTCATATCTCCCCATCACTTTTCTTCTGATAACTTCATGCACTCTTTCTTTTTTATTTATTTTTTATGGGGCTTTTGGCTACTCTAACATTCCCCCCTCTGAAGAGGTAACCCAAATATCTTTTAGGGATTAGATAAAAGCTACCAAATATTTTCGACATTTTTGGCCTTTGAAACAGAGACTGTTGCTAACACTGCGAAATTTAGCCAAGAATCTGGTTACTTTTCTTTGGTGTCTTTTTACCCTAACTCCCTAGCCAGTCTGAACTTCTTATTCTTATCAAACCATCCTCTGAAGAGGTTACCCAACTTGCCAATAGGGAATCCGGATGCACACCACTCTGGCTTCTTCCATGCTGAACGGGGACTCAGGGTGAGGCAATTGGAGTACCCCTTCAGTGGTTCTATCTAAAAGACTCCCAAATTGCATCACTCCTATGTTTAGGAGGAAAAGAAAGTCCTTGAGTCGTGAATAGGAGGTGTGAAGGAGAAGTAAAGGCAAGAGTAATTACCATTACAAGTTCTAGACAGGGAACTAGAAAAAAATCACAACAGAGCAATTTTCAAATGTTTATATGAGAGTCCATTGGAATTTCTTGACAAGGGCTTACAAAACATCCCTCTATTGGGTTCCTTCTCATTTTTCTTTTGTCTTCCGAGGCTGGACTCTAGAATGATGGATTCATGATATGCTGTCAGGTATTTTGATAGCTGTTGGAGTGGTCAGAATCAGTGTCAGTTCCCTTTCAAACACTTGTAGATAGGGGGAGAAAAATTTATTCATCATTTTTGAACAATAGTTGGTTATCTCCCTTAGCTACAGGTGGGCACTACAGTATTGGAGAACAAGAATTGAGTTCTTACATCTGAGCAGCACTTTCTGGTTAGGAACAAAATCATTAACGAGAAATAATTGTTTAAATAACTTTTTATATGGACTTAAGCCTAATGTCTGGGAAATGTAATCCCTTGAACTCTTAAATAAATATACTGATGACTTAACTCTTTGAGTATACATTCCTTTTGGGTGTTTAAGATCATACAGTTGGCCCAAATAAATCAATTTATTCTTGCACGTAAGGTCATTTGAGGATCTCTTCCTCAGGGATCACATGGTCTTGGGAGGAGCTCCTGGCTCCTTTCTTTTACCAGTTCCATCTGTGTGACAATAAAGCAAAAGTCCTGCTCAATGATGTATGACTTCACTTGGAAGAGTGAATGGGATGTTTCCTATGACTTGACCTTCCTCTTTGTAGGCTGGACCCTGGTTCAAGTCCATCTCCTGGGGTCTCCATGTCCTCCATGAACAAGAGGACAGGTGACTCACCACAGTTACAGGACATTCTGAGAGATATTCCATAGTTTCCTGGAACTTAGTCGACCATGGAGATCAAGGGACAAAAACTGTCTTTTAAGTCCCTCTAACCACATTAGTATAGGCCTCAAACTATGGCTGTTGAACATCCAATAAGGTTAGTTCTGCCAGTCTGGTATTTTTAATTATCATCTGCTATGTTGATAAAGCTTGAGTGAAAAAACAAATATTTTCAGATAAAACATGACTATATATATATTTTGTTACTTAAACTAGTTGACTAAACTATGACCATAGAAATTTTAAGGTTATGTGTATATTATTTTTGTCTCATCCTTTATATTATCATAAGAAACCTACACAGACCTTGATCGCTTGCTTAACTTTCTCATTTTTTTCTATTTTGGAAAATATCTCCATTCCCATAACCTTTTAACATCTTTTACATTTTCATTTTCTTTTTTAAAAAATAATTATAAGATAATAGCATTCACAAATAAATTTACCATCTGTTGTGAGAGTGTTTTTCCTGAGGATACTAAGCAATGCTTATTCCCTTTTAAGGTTCTAGTTTCAAGCCAATGTTTGACTAAAGCTTTACTGTGGAACCAGTGAATTTGAGCTTACTTACCCAGATAACTGAGGGGTTGCTGAGGTGTATGTATGACCTGATGGTATGCACACTGGAAAGCCTTTATCCAGAATGGGTCATGTCTCCTCTTCCTAGCCTTTCCATGATTGTATACTTTATCCATCCCCAAATCCAAGAGGCCATGTGTGATTAGGGCCAAATTATATACAGTTGGCTGGGAAGAGCGGATGGATACTCCAGTGAGTGTCCAATGACCCTGCTTGGCCCTCCTTTGATGAATGAGCACAATCGTTAACAAGCCCAATTGTGATGATGTTTAGCGATCATGTTCAGCTGAAGTTTTGATCATGGTAGTTATTCCATGCAGAAGGGATGGCTGTAGAGCATCATTTTATAAAAAGGACCTGGAATTTAAAAGGATTTGTTGCTAGGACCCACATATGAGGGAGAACATACGTCGTTTGTTTTTCTGGGTCTCTGTTACTTCACTTGGTATAACAGTTTCAAGATTCATCCATTTACCTGCAAATTTCACTATTTCATCTTTCTTTACTGCTGAATAGAACTCCATTGTGTAAATATACCACATTTTTGTTAACCACTCATCAGTTGAGGGGCATTTAGGTTGCTTCCATCTCTTAGCTACTGTGAAAAGATCAGCAACAAACATGGTTGTACAACTGTCTCTACAACAGGATGAGTCCTTTGGGTATATGCCAAGGAGTGGTATCCATTTACACGATTAATGATGAATATTGAACCATTCCTGCATCTCTTGGATGAAGCCTACTTGATCATGGTGAATGATCTTTTTGATGTACATTTGTATGCAGTCTGCAAGTATTTTGTTGGGAATTTTTGCATCTATGTTCATTAAGGATATGGGTCTATGATTTTCTTTTTTGGTTGTGTCTTTATCTGGTTTGGATATTAGCATGATTCTGGCTTCATTTTATCATTTTGAATAATTTAAGTAGTATTGGTTGGAGGCCTTCTTTAAATGTCTGATAGAATTCTGCTGTAAATCCATTTGGGCCTGGGCCTTTTTAACTTGGGAGGCTTTGTATTCCTGTTTCAATTTCTTATATGTAATGTGTCTGTTTAAAGTGTTTATCTCTTCTTGGTTTAACTTTGGTGGTTCCCATGATTATAGATAACCATTCATTTCTTTTAGATTTTCAAATTTAGTAGCGTATGGGTATTTACAATATTCCCTTATAATGGTATGGATCTGTTGGGTGTCTGTTGTGATATTTCCCCTTTCATCTCTGAATTTGTTGATTTGGATTTGTTCTTTATTTTGGTTAACTGGACTAAGGGTATGTCTGTCTTGCTTCACTTCTCAAAGAATCAGCTCTTAGATTCATTGTATTGTATTGTTTTCTTTGTTTCTATTTCATTAATTTCTGCTCTGATTTTTGTTATTTCTTCTCTTCTGGTGGGTTTAGGTTTCATTTGTTCTTGCCTTTCCAGTTGAGTTGCAGTGTTAGGTCATTTATTTGAGCTCTTTCTAATTTTTTAATGTAGGTACTTAGAGCTATAAACCTCCCTCTTAAGATTGCTTTTAAAGTGTCCCAGAGGTTGTGTTATGTTGTATTGCTCTTTTCGTTGAATTCCAGGAATTCTTTTATTCTTTTCTTAATTTTTCCTTTGACCCACTCATTGTTTAAGAGTGTGTTGCTCAATCGCCATGAGTTCATGTAGTGACTAGGGCTTTATCCAGTGTTGCTTTTGAGCTTATTGCTTTGCTCTCAGAAGGTATGCATAGAATTATTTCAATTTTTGTATCTGTTGAGGTTTGTTTTATGGCCCAATATGTGGTTAAATTTTGAAAAAGTTCCATGGGGTGCTGAGTAGAAAGTGTATTCTTTGGTGCTTGGGTGGAATATTTGAAAGATGTCTGTTAGGTCCATTTGATGTATGGTATCATTTAATTCAGACATCTCTCTGTTTAATCTTTGTCCATTTGACCTGTTTAATGGAGACAGTGGGGTGCTGAAGTCCCCTACTATTACTGAGTTGGAGTTAATTTGTGTCATAAAATCCTGTAGTGTTGTTTTTATGAATTTGGGTGCACCAGAGTTTGGTGCATGTATGTTAAGGATTGTAATGTCTTCTTGGTTAACTGTTCCTTTGATCTGAAGTGACCCTCCTTATCTCTTCTGATTAGTTTTACTTTGAAGTCTATTTTGTCAGATATTAGACTTGTTTGTTTCTTAGTGCCATTTTCTTGGAATATTCTTTTCCATCCTTTTACCTTAATGGTGCCTGCCTTTGAAGGTGTGATGGGTTTCTTGCAGACAGCAAAGAGATGGATTTTGTCTCTTAATCCATTCACTTAGCCTGTGTCTTTTGACTGGGAATTCAGTCCATTGATATTTAAGGTTATTATTGAAAGATGTGCATTGATTGCTGTCATTTTGATTGCTGTTTGTGTTCTCTAATTTTGTGTTTCCTATCTTATACCTTTATTTATTTTCTTTTATTGCTCCTGGGGTATAGTTGTTTCTATGTCTGCTCTCTGTGTTGCTTCAAGCATTCTTTGAAGGGCTGGTTTTGTGGACATGTAATCTTTCAGGCTATTCATGTCATGCAAGATTTTTCTTTCTCCCTCATCTATAATAGACACTTTTGCTGGATAAATTATTCTGGGATGGCATCTATTGTCATGTAGAACTGGAAATACCTTGGTACATGCTCTTTTGGCTTTCAGAGTTTGAATTGTTAAGTCAGCTATAATTCTGATGGGCTTTCCTTTGTATGTCACTTGTTGTTTTCCTTTTGCTGCTTTCAGTATTCTCTCTTTATTCTGTTCATTTAGTGTTTTTGCTATGATGTGTGGTGGAGAGTTTCTTTTCTGATCCTGTCTATTTGGTGTTCTATGTGATTCCTGTATTTGTATGGGGATGTCTTTCCTTAATTTGGGGAAATTCTTTTCTACAGTCCTGTTTAAGATCTGGTCAATACTATTAACCTAAAATTCTTCTTCCTCTATTCCTATGATCCATAGATTTGGTCTTTTCAAGGTGTTCCACATCTCTTGCATATTCCATTCCTGTGTTTTTTGAAAATTTCCCTAATCTTTGCTTGAGTGGTCTGATTCTTCAACTTCATCCTCCAGTGCTGATATTCTGTTTTCCATTTCATTCATTCTAGCAGTGAGGCTTTCCCCTCTTGTTTCAAGTTGACTTATTGATTTTTGCACTTCCTTCTTCATTTATGCATGAGATTTCTTCAATGTTTCTATCTCTTTTGTGAATTCATTCAGAAGTTTATCTCTATCTTCTTTTACTTCTTGAATTGTTTGTCCATGTGTTCTTTAAATTCGTTGAGTCCCTTCATCATGTTTATGATTGTTTTTTTAAATTCAGTGTCCTGGGTTATATCTAGGGTGTTCTCCTTGTAGAAGTCTTCTACTGGATTGGTGGAGTTTGGTGGGGACACAATGTTTTGTCTTTCCATTTTATTATTATTTCATTGTGATTTTGGCATGTGATTTTTTTTTATGATTCCAATATGAGAATTAAGTTGAAGTATGCTTCTCTTTGCATTATTAGGGTGCCTAGATCTTTTCTTTATTGGTTATGTAAAGCTGAATTTTACAGGGTCCAGATTCTCTCAGGTTTAATTTTCAGGGAACTGATGGTTTCAAATCACCTATTCAGGAGTACACAGAGATGCCCAGTTCAGGTTCCAGTCAGGTACACTCGGGCTTCCTTCCCCCAGTGGAGGTAGGATCTGGGAGCTCTCAGGCAGTCCCCTGTGTTCTCAGCCCCTATGCTAGTGGGAGAGCCCAGAGGGAGGTCAGAACTCAGCACTCTCTGGTGGCCTGCTGAGATCAGAGCTGGTACGCCACTGGAGGTTGAAACCCACCCTCTCAGGGTGCGTGCTAGGATCTCAGCATTAGCCTACCAAAGCCAGATCTGCCCTGGGGCTTTGGGAGGGGCCTCACGAAATCCTAGTTAAGGAGATGGGTATGATGCAATTAAGGGAAGGCAGGGTCCCAGGGCCCTCAGGCAGTCCCCTGTGTTCTCAGTCCCTATGCCAGAGGGAGGCCAGAGGGAGGCCAGAACTTGGCACTCTCTGGCAGTCTGCTCACATACTTTAATTCTTAAATGTGGTTTTTAAGTATAAATAGAGAGGACATAATACTATAGATCTATAAAACTTCTCCACTCTATTTTGATTATTCATATCTACATATACTTGTAATCGCATATTTAGATAACATTCAACACTCTATTGTGATGACAATGTATTTAGTCTGAAGTTCATTTAAACAGTATGACTATTTGTAATATCAGCATATAGATAGGTATATATATTTTAGAAATTTAAAAGTAGTTGTTAGATATGTGGCCAAGCGGTAGAGTACATGTGTATCATGCATGAGGCTGAGTGTTTAATCATCAGCCAGAGGGAAAAAGAAATAATCCTAAAACAAAGGGTGTGAACAGTACAGTACATAATTATAAAGAGCACAAAGTGCTCCAAAATTTTATTCTACCTGTCTACACTTACATTATTGGAATTTCTGTTCTTAACATAACAAACAGCCCATTTCTTTTCAAAAGTTGAACAACTGATGAGTGTAGTCACCAAATGTTTACGTCTAAGAAAACCCCAAGTCCAGTGACTGAAAATAAGAATTGTGCTGGTCTAGTAATCAAAGGTAAGAATCGTCCTAGTCAACACCTAGTATTATTAAACAATTTTTTATTTGCTCATATTATAAAGAAGTTAATTTTTCAGGTAGTTATTCACTTGCATTTTCCTCAGTACTGAAGAATTTGATTTACTTTTCTTTAATTGGTGATTCACATGTTCTCATCTATTTTCCTGACGTGATTTATCTTTCTGATTTTAGTACAATTTTACATTGCATATTTTTTTCTAATATTTTTATTATCATTTTACTTTACCCCAAATTTGCATGTATATTTTCTTAATTGCAAAACTGTACAAGTCCTACTAGGCAATGTAAATACTAAAAGGCATAAGTCAAAATTTTAAATAGATATGTTTGAGAAGAAATGTTGGGACTAGGAAACATATCTATCTAACTATCTACCTATCCACACACACACACACACATACATACACACATAAACACACATATATATAGAGAGAGAGGGATAGAGAGAGAGACTGTGTCATATGAAGATAGTAAATGTAGATGATGTTGAAAAGAACAAAAAATAAAACTGAAGGGCTTACCTAGTCAGAAGAGCCAGGAAAAAACCTTATAAGGAGATGATCATAGAATTGATACTTGAATGATAAAAGCAGGAATCTTTCTGAATTCATGAATAGTGTTCAGATAAAGGAACAGTGTGCGATAAAATCAAGAAAGACAAATGCAGGTGACAATGATTAAACAAGAGTTTGTCCAATTTAGCAGTAGCATAGTGAGTTAGGAGAAAGATTGTAGTGGTTGTGATCACTAAAGAAGAAAGAAAGCACATACTCAGGTGTCTAAATAGAGAATGCAGAAAGGCACAAGGACCAATAAGATTGAAGTTGGAAGGGAGAGTGGTGAATGTGAATAAGATACAGTGATTTATATGTGTGAAATAATGGAATAATCTTTTTTTCTGTGTGAAATTAAGTAAATAGTTGATATTTCATGTAGTTTCAGTACAGAGGATTCATTTTACTGCAGTTGCAATAAAATGCCACTCGACAATGTTTAGGAAGAGATTACACTTCATTCTGGTTTATGAAAGTACTCCTGCCTGCTTTGTGGAGAACAGGGCACAGAATTCTAGAGAACTGAGAGGTACAGCACTTAAGCAAGTGCTTATTACTAACACGATATGGTAGCTTAAGTTAGGGATGCAGATCAGAAAGGATTAGAGATGGTTAGACTTAGACTGACAGGAATTCTCTAATTTTCCATGTTACGTGGGAAGAAGTGAAGATTAAAAAGTAACAATGTATTTGGTAAGCTATAGAGAAATAAAGGGTCATTTTTAAAATTCTACAATAGTCAAAGAATAGAAAAATTAGGGATATAATTAAGAGTTGAGTGGTGCTAGATAAGCTGAGCAGACTCAAGTGGATGAACTCACAATCAGGTATATGTGAGCACACGAACTTGACTTGATAGGTCTGAACATATATGACATAAAGCATTAAATACTGTGGGTGGGCTTTGTGGGTGCATGTAGAGAAGGGTGTATAATTATGATTGAAATGTTTTGTATGAAATCCACAAAACTTCAATAAAAAATTTACATTGGAAAAAAGAGTTGATTGGACAAAAGGACTGTAAGGTATTCAAGTGGTGGTACTGAGATATCTAATGATATAAACATTGTAGCTCATGGGTAGGGGTGTATATTTGTGAACATATAAGTGTACTGATAGTACTCAAAATTAGGAGTCTAAACTACATCATGTAAGAAACAATTAGAAGAAAGTTTGGTCCAAAATAATGGGAAGTAATTATTTTATATGTAGAATTCTCCTCTTGGAGGTGGAGCAAGGAAAAGTGATCAGGCCAGAATAATAAAATAAAATATAAATATGAATGAAATATTATTCAATAATAAAAAGGAATACAATATTTTTATGCTTTAGCATAGATGAACCTCCAAACCATTATAAGGTAAATAGTTGAGGTTCAACTGAATACAGATCATATGATACTACATTTATGAAATTTCTGATAAGGTAATTATATAGAAGAAAACTAAAATAAGGGTTGTGGGGCTGGAGAGATGGCTCAGGAGGTAAGAGCATTGACTGCTTTTGCAGAGGACTTGGGTTCGAGTCCTACCATCTAAACAGAGGCTAACAACTATCCATAAATCCAGTTCGGGGGTCCGGTGGCCTCTTCTGCTCTCCATGGGCATTACTCAAGATGGATGCAATTACACGCATGCAAGCAATATATTCAGACACATAAAATAAAAATAATAAACAAAATATTAAATAATAATAATAAAATAAAATTAGGTTTGCCTATGTGTAAAGGATTAATGATATTTACCTATGAAAGATCACGTGGGATCCCTGTGGGGTGACAGAAACACTCCAAAGCTAAGTTCGGTTGTTTGTCGAGAACGCTGTATTTCAAAACTAAATATTCATATGTTTCAGACATGAATAAATTTCTAAATTATTCTTCTATTAAGCTGTTAAAAAAATAGCAGATCTGGTAAATACAGTATTCTTAGAAGGAAACAGAAAACTCCATAATTTTCCCAATGTATTTTCCAATCACGAGTTGGTACTGCTGAAAAAAATGATAATGGAGTTTGGAATAATAAAGGTTATTTATGACTGTCAAAGAATATTTGAAACAAAATGTCCTATAGAAAAATTTTTGGTGTCTGTTTTCTCACAGTCCTCACAATTTGAGTCTGTCCTGTGCTTATATAAAAATAGATTAATAAACAAAGCTTTGATTTTTTTGTCAAATTTAAATGATATAACAATGCAACTTTTATCTTAACCTATAGAATACGTTGGAAACAAATTATGTATTTAAAGTGTATTTTTTCCATACAGTAATATACAATAGGGCAGCTACAGGACGTTTCACTTTTGGCTGCTGACTATTTCTCTGCAACATATCTGGATTACAGTTACTTGAAAATCAAGAATGACATCAAACAAAAATTGCATTGTTCACCAAAACAGGTTTTTGCCAAGGGAACATCAGGATATAACCTTAAATTCAAAAATAAACCTTAATTTTTCATCACCAAGTTTCAATCCAGAGAATAGTTTCATTTTCAGAAATCCAGAAGATTGTGAAGTAGCTTGCAATTGGATTCCTTCATTAAACAAAAACAGAATCAAATTTTCAGAAGTGGAAATTTATATTCCTTGTTATCTATATAAATCTCTTATTAGTTCCAGATAATTTTCTATTGGTTCAAGCATAAAAGAATGTTGAAAAATCAATATTCATTTTCCAATAAACAAGTCAGATCTTCAAAAAGTCATAATTAGGGGACCTGAAGAGAATATTGAAAAGGCCAAGAAAAAGCTTCTGCAGCTAGTAGCAGAAGAGCAAGCCAAAACTTATCCTGCGACCATCCCTGTCAAGTCAAAATATCACCAATTTCTCGTGAGTGAAAATGGTGGCAGTCTTCCCAAAGTCTGTGAGAAGAATGGAGTACATCTCATTTTCCCTAAACTTAAAAATAAGGATCAAGAATTTGTAACAATCATAGGGACAGAAGAGGCTGTTAAGGATATACACAAAGACTAGAGATTTTATTTAAAGACTTAGAGAATGTGGTGGAGGATAGCATACTGATAAATTGTAAATTTCATCACTACTTTGCCATGAGGCAGAATCAGCTTTTATGAGAAATGACTGAGGTGTATGATGGTATGATTATTAACTTTACATGTGAAGGATAACAGAGCATCAGAGTTACTTTGAATGGGAAAAAAGCTTGCGTTGACCGGCAGCAAAGAAACATATTCAGCAGATTTTTGAACCCTTGGGCTCCCACAGTACAACACAGTGTGTTATTCCTCAGAAGTTCTATCCTTTTTTCATGGGACCAATGTGTTCCAAAATCCAACAACTTGCTAGGGATTATAAAGTTAAAGTCAAATTCTCAGACAGAGAAAAGCCAACAATGAATATACATCCTGCGGTTCAGGAAACTGGGAAAGACAAAGGGGAAAAAGTACTAAAGAACGTGCTTATGGTACCCAAAGGAAATGTAAAACCCTGTTTATCTCAGGACAAGTGGGGAACTGTAATCAGCCACAGAAGCTCTTGAATTCCTAATTCCTGTCATTGCTGAAGTCCATGTACCCTTTCACCTATATCCTTACATCATTGGGTACAAAGGCAGTGGAATAAAGAAACTAATGAATGGATTTGAAGTTTATATGCAGGTATTACAACCTGGAGGAAATTCTGATAGTATATCTATTATGGGCCTTACTGCAAACGTGGAACAAGAACAGATTAAATTACAAAACAAGTCAGTATTTTACAAGCAAAACTAGAAGATGAGGCATTAAGAAATTTTAAACTAGCAGTTACCTTATATCCAAAATACTGCTCCAAGATTACTGATCATAAGGGCTTACTTATTGCTGAGATTTGCAGAGAGCATGATGTTACTATCCATTTTCCAAAGAAAGGAACCCATGAGATACAAGACCAAATCATTATTACAGGCTGCAAGGAAAATACACGCTAGCTGCTCATGATGCAGTAATGAGAAATCTTGCATAAAATTGAAAACACAGTTTCTAAAGAAATCACAATAAATCACCAGGTTTGTGGCAATATTATTGGCTTTGGTGGAAAAACCATCCATAGACTCATGGATCAATTCCAAGTAGATATTTGCTTGCCTCCAAAAGGATCTTCAAATCACAAAATTACTATGAGTGGGCTTACAGAAAATGTTCAAGAAGCAATTGACTATATCCTCAGTCTTGAGAAGTATCACCTCTCAGCTATTGTAAAGTATGAAGCTCAACTAGAGCATTTTAAGACAATGAAGCCATGGAACCATCTAAGTGTTATATGAAAAAATATATCACCTGTAATGTAAAACCCATCCCAAACTCCCGAAATATTGAGAATTCTGAAGATTTTTCCAAATCAAAACATCAGACAACTCCTGAGACTCACCCTTGGAGACCATGACAATAATAATTAAAAAGAAATTGTTCCAGCCTCCTTACCTGAATGTACTGTAAAAATAATTTCTTAACTGATGTAGCTGTGGGATCATAGGCACACTTCTGACATCTTTGGCTAAACACATGGTTAAACCTTCCAAAATATGTTACAGTGAAAATGAAATGCTTCATCTTGAGGAAATGCCATATGTACCAACTTGATTCTTATTTCTACATTCATCCTGTTCGTGACACATTTTTCATAGCTCACACTTTCCATTATTTAAACACAGTCCATTCTTATATCACGTACATACCACAAACTTACTAATTTTCGTGGTCTATTCACTTAGTCAGTTTGTACTTCCATTATAAACCTCAGTAACTGACAAGGAAGCTACAGCTGTACATTTACCCTAAGGCATAGTCCCCTTTACTTCACAAAGCTCAGTATGTTATTTTTGCCTCTACCTTCATGTCTTATTTACATTACTTCTTACTGTCTTTCATGAAGGGAAAGCAGACTTCTTCCCACCTACCATGGCTCACAGCATAGGAAGAATTCTGAATTGTGTTTTGTGTGTGCATATGCTCTGTATGTATGAAGATATTACTCTGATTTTTTTTTACTCTAATTGTTTAGCATACTTTTCAAATTTATTTTAGCTGTTCAGGACATTTTTTTCCATACAAAATATAAAATTTGTCCATTTCTTTGATGTACGCCCTTAAATATATTGAAACACACTATTTTGAATCTGTCGAAAACTTTATATAGTGTGGGTATTTTAGCAATATGGTTTCTTCCAAGACATGCATAGGATACTTTTACATTTTTCTCTTCAAATTCTTTCATTATTTAAATTTTTTGTTGAAAATATGCTTCATCTGGATTTGTTTTATTCTTTTTTATTTATATTTTGTAGGTTCTTTTTCACATTGGATTGATTTAATGACTTTTTGAGAAAATTAATTCTTGGAACATAAAAGTCATTTTTATGCCACTTAGGGTTCTTTTCTTGGTTCTATTTCTTTGCAGATAAAGAATTATAGGACAAGAAGATTGTTGACACAGTACACAGGCAAGGTTTATTAAAGCAAAAGTAGCACTCCGAAGCACACAGACAGACTCCCCAAAAAGGGAGGGGATCCAGAGCTGGAGCAATCTCTACCTGCTTGGAGCATCTGGGCTTTTATATTCTACATGTACAGAGGTGGGACAGACATGGGCTCCACTTTCCCTCTTTGGATTGTACTGTGTAAGATGTATGTACACCAAGCATGGTGGGGCACACCTTTAATCCCAGCACTTGAGAGGCAGAGGCAGGCAGATCTTTGTGAGCTCAAGGCCAGCCTGGTCTACATAGTGAGTTCCAGGACAGCTGGGGCTACAGGGAGAACCTGTCTCAAAAAGACAAAAAAAAAAAAATGCATGTTGCGGGTTAGTTCACTCATAGGAAAGCAAGAACACGATATATAAAGCAAGGTCAGGAAATTTGATATTCTCACCAGAGAAAAGGGGAGGGGGCTTGGTGGTGGGCAGTGGTGAGTCTGTGAAATGGCCAGCTTTGGACAAGAACTCAGAAGAGGGCCATCTTTAAGGAAATTCAAAGTAATTCTAACTCAACCGTATCTGGTCAAAGGCCTCCCTTCCTGACTACTAACTAATTTATAAAAAACTATCTCCTATTCTCCTTCATTCCTTCCTCAGAGGTGACCCCACCTGTTGTGTTGATGTGGATGGGAACTATGTTCATCTTCCCTGCTTCTTCCTGGATGAGGACACAGATAGTGAAAGTATCAGGCTGTACTTTAGACAAGTACATCTATGACCATTATTAGAAACTTTTTTTCAGGGTTGATTGCTGCTGTACAAATCGGAGTGTCCAAGAAGACTTGGGAAAAACTTTCTCCTAGAAGCCAGGCCATTATCTCTCTGAAGGCTCTTAGGTAATCAAAAGTGAGGAATTATCTCTGAGAGAAATACTCAACTACAGAATATTCTTCTATTTTTCGTGGGAACACCACTAACCAGACAGTGAAGGTGTCCGGTGGGCCCAGAAGTCACTTAGAGTTGGGGCCTCGAGTCATGTGTATAAATCTAGTTGTCAGTCGTCACCTGGTTATGTCCCCTGTCTCTTGATTCCAGGTAACTATAAGCATATATTAGAAGGGTTGCTTTTTTGACATATCTCATATCCCTGCATTACATATTGGATTATGTCCCAGAAGCCTTGTCCTTTTTTTCAGCATTGTGATTAGTATATATGAATTGTCTTGTCCTAAATTATGTAATAGATATAAAGTTTCTATTATAGTCTATTGTGTACTCTTAGGGAGCAATATTTGGCCATTAGCGGCTAGCCAACATAAAGATCTAATTTGGTAGTTTTGTCTTTTAAAAATTTATATAAAAAATAAATAAAATTTATATATCTTTAATTTTTATATGTAGGAGTGTATTGTCTGCATGTAAGTGCACCCATGTCTTGTGCTGCCCATGGAGGATAGAATAGGGTGTCTGATCCCCACGAACTGGAATTATGGGCAGTTGTTAGCAGCCATGTGGGAACCAAACCCTGGTATTCTACAAGAGCAGTCATTGCTCTTAATGGCTGAACCATCCCTTCAGTCCCTAATTGATAGTTTTTCTTATGTGGCTAAAGATAATGGATGTATGTGATTTTCAAGTCTCCCAGGGGGTAGTAGGGATTATGCCTATAGGATGGGGCATTCTATGTGTTCCATTGCATCCCAGTGCTGCTTGTTTGGCCTCTGAACCTGCTGCCCTATTACATCTAGCTTTTGGAACTCCTGACTCCTTATGGCCAAGGCAGTTAATTGCTATTACTTGAAAGGGTTGTAAGAAAGCTTCCAGGAGTTTGAGGATATCCTGAGAGACTAATATTGGTTTCACTGCTGTGGTCAAATGATCACCAAATAGCAACCTGAGCATGGAGGATGAGAAAGGAATATTTAGAATCAGTGTAGATATTTGAACTTATGTCTTTTGAAAATTGCAATTCTCTGGTAAGAGCTAATAATTTTGGAAATCAGACACTGGAATTCTGTGAATTGGCCCTGAATCAAGCACCCTAAAATCTGAGACCAGAACATATCCTGTATTGCATATTCCTGCCTTCATGAAGGAACTCCAAACAGTATAAAATACTGTCTGGCTCAAAATGTTGGTCAGCTAGGTCAGGTTGGATTGCATTGTTCTCCACGAGGATAACTTCAGAAAAATGAAGTGGTTTTCCCTTCCTTCATGGAGTTAAGTGGCTGGATTGAGATTCTGGGAGTTTTTAAGAGTAATCATAGATCCTTCAAGCATAAGGGCTGGTATTTAAGCAATCAGCTCTCTGTTAATCATATGCTTTTATGGTGGTTTGCATGTGAATGTCCCCCATAAGCTCAAACTATTTGAATACTTGGCTCCGATTGATTGTATTGTCTGAAGCAGTTTAGGGGGTATATAGGCTTGCTAGAGGAGGAAGCATATCAATAGTGTTGGGAATTGAGACTTCTTAAGCTTTGTCTCATTTCCAGGTTCTCTCTCTACTTCCAGTGCCTGCTTGAAGATGTAAGCTCTCAAATTTCTGCTCTAGCTGCCTCCTGCCATGCGTCACTGCCATGACTTACTCTCATTCCTTTAGAAATGTAAAACAAACAAACAAACAAACAAACAAAAAACCCTCTTCCTTCTATAAGTGACCTTGGTCATAATATAAATTCAAAGCAATTGAAAAGTAACTAATGCAGAAGTTGGTACCAGATAGTAAGTTGTTGCTGTGAAGAACCTGACCATATTTTTTTGAGAAATGTTGATGATCTTGGAAGTTTGGACCAGAAAAGTGGTTGAATGCTATAAGCAGATATTAATGAGTTCTCATCAGGTCCTGTAACAAAGTAGTGCCAAAAGAATTGTAGTTCCAGATG
Source organism: Nannospalax galili (assembly GCF_000622305.1). Taxonomy (NCBI): domain Eukaryota; kingdom Metazoa; phylum Chordata; class Mammalia; order Rodentia; family Spalacidae; genus Nannospalax; species Nannospalax galili. The sequence continues at coordinate 8,870,222 of NW_008351466.1, read as the reverse complement.
GAAGGAAGGAGTTAAACAGAAAGTAGAAGACTTCTGGCAAATAATATGGAACATTTTGCTCACAGTCTAAGACCTATCCTGAGACTAAGGGTTCTAGTTTGTTTCTGATTGCTATGACAAAATACTCTGACCAATACCAACTTGGGGAGGAAAGGGTTTACCTGTCTTAGATCTCCTTGGTCACAGATCATCACTGAAGGAGTCCAAGGTAGGAACTCAGGGCAGGAACCTGGAGGCAGGAGCTGAAGCACAGGTCATACAGGAACACTGCTTACTGATTTTGTCCTACGGCAGCCTCTCAACCTGCTTCCTTATACAACACAGGCCCACTTGCCCAGGAGTGGCACCACCCACAGTGGGCTGGACCCTACCCTATCACTCAATAATCAAGAAGATACCCCACATACATGGCCACAGGCCAGTCAAATGGAGGAAATTCCCCAATTGAGGAGTCCTCAATTCAGGTGTGTCAAGTTAACACTAAAGCTATCCAGCAAGTAATTTAAATCATAAACAGCTAATTTCTTTGGTGGAGGAAACTTGAAAACAGACCAGCATTGAATCAGTGCTGTGGTTATTAATGGTGAATAAGAATCAGATCTACAATGAAAAAGAGAAAGTTTGACAGAAAGAAATAAAAAAAATTAATTTTGACAGATAAAGAACCCTAGGGAGATTAATGTTGGAGTTAAGGCAGCCAAGATGTTTTGGAAGAGAGGATCCCATTATTAAAGAGTTTAGAGCTATTAAGGAAAGATCTTCAGATTGCCATTTGAACTATGGAAAGAATACCCTGAGGGTAAGACCTAACCAATCTAAGTTTCCAACCTTTGAAAGTAAAAACTGAAGTCTAAGTGAAATTGGGAAAAAGAGGGTCCCCCACAGCATTCTTAGTCTCATTCATAACAGAATTTAAGAATGGACCCAAATGGAAGCTTTTACAGTTTTATTAGAATCTTAAAGAAAAATCCTCAGGGCAGTCAAGCTGGTAATGGCAGCTGCCTTGAGGAGGTGAATGGTGGGGGGAAAAAAGGAAGCCATGGAGCCATGCAGGTTTAGAGCCTGCATGGGAAGTCAGATGACTGACTGGCAGTCACATGGCTAGGAGAAGGGAGCTTTAGAGAAAAAGCAAAGAAACATAAGATGCTAGGGGCAGCCCAAAGCCTTAAATCAAACATGTTTAGTATGAAAGGCATGAAGAAGGGAAAATAGCACCTTTCTGAATGATTCAGATGGGTGGAAACTTACAGAGTACATGATGGTGGCTAGTCAGAAATTCTGCTGAGTTCTACACTAGAAGACAGATTCCAGGCAGGAAAAATTCACTATCTCATTAGTGCACCAGGTATTCTGCCCATCTATTTAGCATAACATAAGGTGAACCTGCTACCTAATGATTGTTCTAGCACCAGGTGATTGGCCAGTGAGACTGGAAAGGTGGGTCCTCCAACAGATAGATTAGGGATTTTAGTCTTGACCAGTTAAACTTATAGGGCTTTTTCCCACTCTAACATAGGGAAGTTTCTTCTCCTAGAATTCACAATATCAAAAAACAGATGCAAATGTGATAAAGAAGGCCAATGTCCATCCCAAGCTGGCACTATAACTTAGAAGTGTTGATCATGTTGTGCTGGAATTAGAGGCATGAAAGAAGCAAGAGAGTGGTCAACATTGATTCTGCATTAATTTTTATTTTATGGTCCACTCCTATGAGTTAAATATATGGTTCCCTCCTGTGAGCTCGAGCTGTGGTCCTTTTCCATGAACATGGAGCAGAGGTCCCCTCCTGTGAGCAAAGGTTTTGTTCCCTTCCTGTGAGCCTGAGTTGTGGCTCCCCCAGCATGAGTTTAGAACATAATCCTCTCCCATAAATCTGGTGTTGTGGGCTTCTCCTGTGAACATGTACTTTTGTTTCCCAACTATGAACTAGAACTGTGGTCCCCTTCCCATGAGTCTGGAGTCGTTGTACCCTCCTGTAAATCAGGAGCTGTGGTTCCCTCCTGTGAGCTGTTTGTTGTCCCCACCTATGAGCCTGAGTTGTGATCCCCTCACGTGAGCATAGGCTGTGGTCCCTCCTGTGAATTGAGTCCTGGTCCCATCATGTGAACATGGACTTGTGGTTCCTTACCATGAGCTGGAACTGTGGTCCCCTCCTGTGAATATGGAGTTGTAGCCCCCTCCCATGAATAAGGAACTATGGTTCCCTCCTTTCAAACTTGAGCTGTGTTCACTGCATGTGAATTGAAGTGATGGAATCCTGTAAGCTAGAGGTGAGGCCTCCCTCTCATGAACCTAAACATGCGCTGTCTTCCTATCAACATGCAGTCATGTTTCCCTCATGTGAACCTGGAGTTGAAGTACCCCCTGAGAGCTAGAACTGTGATCCATTCCAGTGATTCTGGAGCTATGGTTCCCTCCTGTGAATCTGAAGCTGTTGTCCCCTCCTATGAACCTAGAGCTATGGTCAGCTCCTGTGAGGTGGAGTGATGTTCCTCTTCTGTGAGTTTTATGGTCTCCTCCTGTGAGCTGGAGGTTTGGTCCTCCTCTAGGGTACCTGAAGCTGTGGTCCCATGCTCTGAGATGGAGCTTTGGTCCCCTCCTGTGATCCTGAGTTGGGGAACCCTCATTTGAGCTTGGGCTATGTTCACCTCTTGTGAATCTATAGTTGCCGTCCCCTACTGTGAACACTGGCCTGTGGTGAAGTTCACAACCTCCCTTCCTTGAACTTGGAGCTATGGTCCTCTCTTGAGAATTTAAAGTACTGGTGACCTTGTGTGAAAATGGAGCTGTGGTCCCCTCTTATGTTCTGTAACTGTGGTCCTCTCTTGAGAACCAGGAGTCATAATTCCCTCCTGCAAGTCTGATTTGTGATTTCCTCAAGTGAGGTTTAGCCTCACGTGAATCTGGAGTTGTGGTAGCCTCCTTTGAACAAGGACCTGTGGTCCCCTACTGTGAACTGAAGCTGTGGTCCCCTCTCAAGAACCTGTAATTAATGTACCCTAATGCCTACCTTGAGGTGTGGTCCCCTCGCATAAACATGAAACTGTGATCCCCTCCTGTGATCTGGAGTTGTGATCCCCTCCTGTGATCCTGAAACTGTGATCCCCTCCCTTGAACCTGGAGCTGTGGTCCCCTTGTGTGAGCAAAATTTGTGGTCTCTTCCTTTATGTGGGGGCTGTGGTCTCCTCCTGTGATTTGGGGTGGTGATCCCCTCCTGTTAGCTGGAGCTGTGGTCTGCTCCCTTGAATCTAAAGTCACTGTCCCCTCTTGTGAACCTGGAGCTGTGTTCCCCTCCAAAGAATCTGAGGTGTTCCACTTCCGTGAGAAAAAGATATGGTCTCCACCTGTTACCCAAAGTTGTGGCCCCTTCTCTGAGCTAGGGTTGTTGACCCCTCCTGTGTGCTTGAGTTGTGATCCCTTGAGGTAAGCTTGGGGAGGGGTCACGTCCCATACAGCTGGAACTGTGATTCCTTCCTGGAACCTGGATCTGTGAACCCCCTGGGCAACCGGAGCTGTGGTCCACTCCTGTGAACCCGAGTTCCGGACCCATCCCTTGAACTAGAGCAGGAGTCCTGTCTTTTCAAACTAGCACTGAGATCTAGGAGGCCTGTGAATTGGAGGTATGGCCTCTCTCCTGTGAAACGGGACCAGTTGGTCACTCTCATGAAACTATAGTCGTGATCCAATCCTGTAAACCTGGAGGTGAGTTTCCCTGCTGTGACATAGAAATGTTAACTCTAGTGAATCTTACTTTTGGTCCCTTTCCATGAACCAGGAGCTGCGGTCCACTCTTGTGAGCTACATTGTGATCCTACCCTGTGAGTCAGAGTTTTGAGCCTCTCCTGTCAGCTTGAAATGAAGCCTTCCTTTTGTGAACCGGGAACTGTTGTGGGCCTATGAATTGAGGTTGAGGCCTCCCTCTCTGAAGCTAGATTCATGATACTCTCCAGTGAACATGGAGGTGAGGTTCCCTCTTCTGAGCTAGAGCTGGTCTTTTCTGGTGAACCTGAAGCTGTGGTCCACTCCCATGAACCTGGAGCTGTGTTCCACCCATGTGAACTAGAGATATTGTGCCCTCCCATGAATCTGGAGTTGTGCACCTCTCCCTTGTTCTAGAGCTGTGGTCCCCTCTTGTATGCTGGACTTGTGGTTCATCCTTTCTTGAGCCTAGAAGTGTGGGCCTCTCCTGTGAGCTGGGGTTTGGTCATCTCCTGGGATCCTGAAATTGTGGTATCCTCCCGTGAATCTGTAGCTGAAGTCACCTGTGAGTGAGAGATGTTATGTCTTCCCATAAATCTGAAGCTCTGGTCTTATCCTGTGAACCTGGAGCTGTGATCCCATCCTGTGAGTTGGAGTTAATTGATGCTTCCACAAGTTTGACTTGTGAGCTGGAGCTGAGGTCTCCCGCCCATGAACCTGGAGCTATTGTCCCCTCCTGTTAACCTGGAGCTGTGATCCCATCCTGTAAGCATGCAGTTGTGGTATCCTCCAACCGCCGGGATCTGAACAGACCTGAAGCCGTGGACAACTCCTATGAACTTGTAGTCATGGTCCCCTCCTGTTAGCTGGGGCTGTGGACCCTCACCTGAACCTGGAGCTGTGGTCCACCCATGTGAACTAGAAATGTGGTCCCATCCTGTGAACCAGAGATGCAGTCCCCTCCAGTTATCTGGGAATGATGCCTCCCTCTCAAGAAACTGTACCTGTTGTGTCACCTCTTGTCAACCTGCAGCTGTGGCACCCTCCTGTGAATTGGAGCTGCGGTCCCTTCCAATGAATCTGGAGTCATGTTTAACTTCTCTGAACCTGTAGGTGATGTTCTCTTCTGTGAACTAGAATTGTGGTCACCTTCCAAGAATCTTGAGTTGTGGTTCTCTCCTGCGAACCTGAAGCTGTGGTCCCCTCCCATGAACCTAGAATTGAAGTCTGCCCCTGTGAGCTACAGATGTCTTCTGTTCCCTTGTATCTGGAGCTGTAGTCCTCTACTGTTAACCTGGAGCTGTGGGCTCCTCCCAAGATCCTGAAGACGTGGTACTCTTCTGTGAGCTGGAGCTGTTCTCCTCCCTTAAAAATGGAGTTGTGGTCCCTGCCTGTGGTCTAGAGTTATGGTCCTATCCCATGAGCTGAATCTGTGAAATACCCTGAATTTGGATTTTTGTTTTCTTCCTATGAACTTATAGGTGAGTTTCCATCCTGTGTGCTAGGTTTGTGGTCTTTTTGTGAGCCTGAATTGTGGTTCTCTCATGTGAGTATAGGCTTCATCCACTTAACATGAATCTAAAGTTATGGTCCCCTCCCACGAACATGGATCTGTGTTGAGCTGGAGCTGTAGTCCCCTTGTATGAATATGGAGTTCTGTTCCCCTTCCATGAATCAGGAACTGTGGTCCTCTCCTTTAAATCAGGAACTGTGGTCCTCTCCTGGGAGCTGAAGCTGATGCCTCCCTCTTGTGAACAAGGATCTATTGTTTCCTCTCATGAACCTGGAGTCATGATCCTCTCCTCTGAACCTGAGGTGAGATTCCCTCTTCTGAGGTAGAATTGTAGTCTGCTCTGGTGAATCTGGAGTTGTTGTCTCCTCCAGTGGACATGAAGCTGTGGTCTCCTCCTGTGAACCTGGAGCTGTATTCTTGCTCTTGTGAGATAGAAATGTTGTACCCATCTATGCATCTGGAATTGTGGATTTGTTCTGTGTACCTGGAACTGTGGTCCCCTCCCATTTACCTGGAATCATCGTACTTTTCTATGAACTTGGAGCTGAGTTCTACTCCTATGAACAAGAAATGTGTGACCTACTAGGAATCTGGAGTACTGATCCTCTCCCGTGAACCTGGAGTTGTGGTCCCATCCTGTAAACTGGAGCTATGTTGTTCTCCTCCTCCTCCTCCTCCTCCTCCTCCTCCTCCTCCGCCTCTGCCGCTGCCACTCTTGCTCCTCCTCCTCCTCCTCCTCCTCCTCCTCCGCCTCTGCCGCTGCCACTCTTGCCACTTCTGCTGCTGCTGCTGCTGCTTCTGCTCCTTCATATTGAACTGTGACCCCTTCTGTGCACTGGAGCAGAAATCCTCCTCCCATGAATCTGGAGCTGTTTTACCCTTCTGTTAAGTTGGAGTTCTGGATGTCTCTGGTGAGCTGGAGCTGTGGTCCCTGGGAAAGGGTTTGATCTGTGGTCCTCTTCAACGAACCTGAATTTATGGATCCCTCCTGTGAGCTGGAGCTATGGTCCCCTCCTGTGTTCTGGAATTGTGTCCTCTCCAATGTGCTGGATCTATTGTCCCTCCCCTGATTATGAAGCTCAAAAGCACAATTATAGAATGCTAGGGCAAAGCCAATAATCATAGCTACATCAGATCACCATAGTTACACCAGATCAGGGAGAGATCAGTTAACAAAGAAGTTTTAAGTTATCAAAACATTCTGATTAGGCTGAAACAAGGTTCTCAGATTTGCAGACACAACGTGCACTATGGCACTGCAAGTATAGCTGGGTGACAGGAAATGCTTCCTGGACATGCTACGTGGCTATCTGTAAAATTCCCAGAACTGTAGAAGGAATGTATTGCTACATAGCCATTTGTAAATGTCCTAGTATTGTAGAAGGAATGTACTCCCTGAAACTGCCTGTGTGAGTTGTTTCACCTGTGTGGCTGCACTGGGAATAGCTGGGCAAAAACACCAGGTAAAGCAAAAGTCAGCTGGAGCTACATCAAGTTAGTATTACCACTTCATTCTCCCTGGTCTTATGGAAGAGTCAAACATTGACTCGATGTCCTCAGTGGACAAGATGTTGCACTGGGCCCTCATGTACATTAATTTGAAAGTGGCTGTCTGTTGTTTGATAAAGATTCACAGCCAGTTAATCAGGTAAGGCTCAATCATTGGACTCAAGAGGAGAAGGCTGAGAGGGCTTGTTAGGTCTGGAAATAAGGGTTGGATATGCATGCCCTCGAATGAACTAGCAACAGCTGGATGTCTGAATCTTAAGAGAGTCTGTAGAAAGGAAGGGAGACAGTCACCTCTCCCACCCAATTGGTCAGCTTCAATTGCATGAGGGGGAGGGCCTAAGGAGAGACAAGGAAGAAGCCAGGGAGGAGGTGGGAGTTCACCATCTTGACCACTAATCTGAAAAATTCAGCCCAGATGTTGGGAAAACAGCCCATGGGTGCATGCCTTTGCAAGTAAGCCTCTTTCGGACATCATAAACCCTGTAAGAAAACCCAAATATATTGTGTCAGTTTTGTCAATTGATCATAAGAACTGGAAAGCACAAGGGGGAGAAGGTCAAAGCACACCTCACAGAGGGCCTGGGAGCTAAGAGCACATGCACTACGGGCCTCCCAGAAGTGAATTTCACTTTATATACGGATTCCAATCAAACTAGCAATGGAACCAGGTACTGTTGGCCCCTCTCTCGTTTCAGGATGGGTGGCAGTATGTAGATGAGAAAATAGAGAGTATGTCTCAGATGTTAGAATGGACTGTAGCCTCAACATTTTTGAGATACTGGAGATATTTTAAGAGAGACTGTTTGAAAATTGCCCTGTTCTGACTTTTTTCTAGTTCCTTGTCTAGAACTTGTAATGCTAATTACTCTTGCTTTACTTCTTCACATCTCCTATTCATGATTCAAGGACTTTCTTTTCCCCTTAGAGACAAGAGTTATGCAATTTGGGAGTCTTTTAGATAGACCCACTGAAGGGGAAGGGGTACTCCAATTGCCTCACCCTGTGTCCCTGTTCAGAATGGAAGAAGCCAGAGCAGTCTGTGTCCCTATTCCCTATTAGCAATTTGGGTAACTGCTTCAGAGTATGCATGATAATAATAGGAGGTAGGGATTGACTAGGCACTTAGGGTAAAAAGACTCCAAAGAAATGTAACCAGTTTCTTGGCTAAGAGTCAAAATGTCCTTGGGCCTGTTATCAACATACTCTGTTCCAAAGGCCAAAAATGTTAAAAGAATTTGGGAGCTTGTATCTGATTCTTAAAATATTTTAGCACTACCTCTTCAGAGGGAGGAATGTTGGAGGGGAGGGAGTGGGCATGGATTTATGGATTTAATCAAAACACCTTGTATACATGTATGAAATTCTCAATAAAGTTTAGGAGGTCCAGTAGCAGGCGGTTGGGCCGGTTTTCACCTGTCTCTGAAATTAACTGAGTTGACAGAAGCATCCCAAATCTAGGAATTATTTCACATAGGAGGCTTTTGACCATTCTGAGGGAAAGGCCTCCATCCAGTTGAAAAATTTGTCCATGAATACCAAAATGCAGTTCAGTCAGTTTGTTAGCACCCAGGTGGGTCATCTGATAAAAATGGTCCATCAGGAGGCTTCTAAAGACTGTAGAAAAGATGCTTCTGATGTCTGGCAGGGTCAATCATTGCGTGGGGTATTTTTCATTTTCTAGGAGTGAAAGTGGCTCAACAGGGAGTCTGACAGCCCACTGTGCTTCTTGGCCTGACCTCTTTCCTTATAGATTATGGCATGGACATGAAATGGTGGCAAGGGAACATCTGCTGTCCATGAAGATGTTCACCTGTAAAGCCAAATTCTCTCCTGGGAGGCCCGCGAGAGCTCTCTCTGCTCCCACACCCTCTGTGAGGCAGGCTGCAACCTTTCCAGGTCCCAGGTCCCACTCGGTCCTCACAACCGCCCAACAAAACTGACACAATACATTTTCTTTGGGTTTTTGTATAGAGTTTATGATGTCCAGAAGACAGTTACTTACAAAGGCATGCATCCATGGGCTTTTTTTCCCTACAACTCAACTGAGCCTTTTCAGGTCCTCTGGCCTTGGTTAATTTGAGGTGCCCTAGGATCTCTCTGGCCAACAGCTCATAGGGGAGAAACCCACCCCTAGTACTGGATTTTTTACTTAACAATTGTACAGTTTTGGGGGACTTTGTTTTTATTTTCATACAGGATTAGGCTGTTGTATGCTTTTTTCAACCATCCTGGTGGGTATCACTTCTGTCTTACCCAAACGTAAAGCTCCCAAGAATCTTGCAGCTATAGCTGGCCTTTGTTTTTTCAGGTGTACTTGATATCTCTCAAATGAGTTTCACATCTGTAAAACACTAAGAGGTGAACATTATATATTAACTCAAACATAGACAAGGTCTAACACAGCATGGAAAGAATTGATCTATTTGTATTAATTGTTTTCTCAACAGATCTCTGTTGTGTTCCATAGCATGGATAAGAGGCATCAACTTGGTTAGTACTTTGCTATCTTTAGTTATCCCTTTGGAGTCATTCCACATTCTAATGATTTTACATAGAGCCTCTCTGTATCTTTTTACCCTTGATAAACTCATGGGTGCTGGCTCAAGTTGCCTGACCCTGAACCAGGCTAAGGAGGCAAAGGGTCGTTCTTGTCCCTGCTGTACCTGTTGGTTCCCTGAGTGAAGTAGCCCCTGCGTCTGACTCCTGGCTGTACCATATCTGCCTTCTCTCTGTTGACCATACTTGGCTCCTGGCGGAGGCCTTGGAGGGAAAAAAACTGCCTCCACCCCTAGTATAGCCTGTCTCAGCTGAGAAATCTATTTTGTTTAATCTTTGGGGATCCTTAACCACCCCTGGGACTGTTTTTATTCTTTGTATGCCTTTTGTAAACTGCTCCTCAGATTTTAAAGCCTTCCAGAAACCCCTTTGTACAGACTGGTTTTCTGTCAATTTTTTCTTTAGGAACTTGGGCTAGACATAAATCTTGCCACATTTGTCTTTGAGTAATCCAAACGGACCACTTTTTCTGCCTTGTCTTTTTGGTATCTCTTGTAGGTTGTTCTATTACTTTACATGAGCCATTTAATTTCAAGAAAATGTTCTCCAATGCATATGGGGCCAATGGGTTTTAAGTCTTGGCCCAAAGGGAGCTTGTCAGTCTCCTTCACTGGCCGGACAGTGACTACTACAGCATGTTGACAGGAGGGCCATTCTGAAGCTACTGGGCCTAAGTGCTTTGATAAGTATGAATCGGTTGTCAGGGTCCTAAGTCTGAGTAAGCAAAACTTTTGCAATCTCCTAGGCTTCATAAACAAAGAGGTGGACATCAGGCTAGGGCATGGGTTAGGTCCAAGACTGATGGGAAGCCGTTCCTTTATCTCTGTCCATTTTAAGGGCTGGTCACCAGGCATGGCTGAGTAAAGGGCCTTTCTGTTTCCCCAATCCCAGGATCAAAATTTGGCAATATCCTCCTGTTCCCAGGAATTTGTGGACCTGCTTTTTGGTCTGTGGTGTGGGAATCTGAATGATGGCTTCTTTCTGGGCCACATCAAGGGTGTTCTTACCTCGGGAGAGTACCCCAAGTAGGAGATTTTCATCTGGAAAAGTTGAGGTTTCTTCACAGAGACATAGCACCTCAGGGCTTCGAGCAGCTGGAACATGTCTTGGGTGTGTTCCCCAGGCAGATGCCTGGGTTAGCAGCAGCTAACAGGAGGTTGTTCACATCCTGGAGCAGTGTTGAGTCAGGATGAGAGACTCTGAAGTTAAGTCCTTTTGAAGGGCCTCTCTGGACAGAGTAGGGGAATTTTGAACAAAGGCCAAATTTAGAGCTCTGGTGTTCTCTGGGGTCAGAGGATCTAAAGGACACCCTATACCCCTGAAGATCCTTGGTGGTTTGGCTAGATTTGGGGATTTGAGCTAAAACCCTGATTCCCAGTAGAAGAGTACAGTGAAGTGTCCAATGCCTTGGAGCAGTCAGGATATGAGGACTTTTAGAAAACAGGAGATTGACCAAAGCAGTGCCCCCAAGGCCCTACATTTATCCTGAGGTCCCAGGTACTGGATCCCCTGGTCACCGACTGTGACCAGATGCAGTAGGGGCAGGGAGGACAGAGAAGAGAGAAGCCCAGTGCAGCACACATGGGGGTGGGAGACAGTGGAGCCCTCGTATCATATAAAGCTGTGTGGTGAGCATGTTTTCAATGTACCTAGAGTTAGTAACAGAGTAGTTCTTGTGACCATCCTAGCCACATGTCTTGCATGTCTTTCCTTGAGGTCCTGATGGGACTGAGGCTTAAGGCAGAAAGCAACTGGGGAAGAGGACTAGAGTTTGGCAGAGAATGTGCACACATGTGTACATTCATAGCAACTAGAGCATGTAACACAGTACTAAGTAACAGGCACTGAGGAAAACATCACTGGACCCTCTTTCAAAGTACAGCTGGGGTGTGTTGGGGGTACTGTTCAGACTGCTGTAGACAGAGTGTCGGGAAACTGGCCACATAGAGGAAGGTTATAGGCAACTGTCTTGGATTTTAGAGTACTTCCAATACATATAAGAGCCCATAGAACAACCATAGTTTCACAACCTCCTTAAGTCTGGACCCAGGCCAGGTGTTACATAGGACTGCCCTCCAATAGACAGAACAAGGACAGATGCCAGCTTCCCAAGCTTGGTTGCATTGGCTTGCCTAGAATCAGCACATCTAAATTTGTTGAGTATTACACTCGATAAGAAAGGAGGGGCAAGGAGAGTCATCCACACATCCTAACCAATCAGTCTGCCCTAGCTGCATGGGGGGCGGGGTAAGGTTATCTGAACGCAAGCAATCAGAGGGGAAGCTCTCTCGCCATTTTATGTGGCTGAGGGTAAGGCATTATCCATGCTGGAATGTCGACATTTCAGTGTAGCCTTAGGAGGGGAACTTACACATTCCTGTAAGTAAACCCACTCCCATTGTTGTATAAGAAAGCCTAATATACTCACTGGTTGCATGGGGGGCGGGGTAAGGTTATCTGAACGCAAGCAATCAGAGGGGAAGCTCTCTCGCCATTTTATGTGGCTGAGGTTAAGGCATTATCCATGCTGGAATGTCGACATTTCAGTGTAGCCTTAGGAGGGGAACTTACACATTCCTGTAAGTAAACCCACTCCCATTGTTGTATAAGAAAGCCTAATATACTCACTGGTTTCCTGACTATAGTTTGGCAAAATTATATCTTGGTTTGTCTTGAGGACTAAGGGGGGAAGTGGCAGAATTTATTCATACCCATCCAGAATGAATTGTAGCTAGACTTGGCATAGTTTACCAGGATATGACAAAATCAAGAATGAGTTTCAGAAGAGCAATGTTGTTGTCTCTGATATGGGGAAGGAGACTAGCAATTGAAGCAAACTTGGGAGAGGGGAGAATGCTAGCAGAAGAAATTTTGACATGGAGCATTATCCCCATAGAGCTGGTTGGGGTAGCAGCAATTGCATGAGTAATGCAGTGACTAGTGGGATGTGTAACTAAGGTGAGGCCACTTAGGCAGACAACATCAGTGGGGGAAATTCTTGGATGGCAGTCTTCTAGGTGGTGTGGAGTGGCATTCCTGCTGGACTAGTGGGATCCACCATGGGAATATGTATATGCTTTGAGGATAGCCAAAGTTCTAGAGCAGACATTACAAGCCATGGGAGTAGCACCCTAGGGCCACAAGTATGAGCAAGAAGCCACCTAGGTAGCCTGGTGCTGAGTTTTTCTGTGTAAGTTCCTAAGATGAATTGGTCTGTAGTTTTCTGTTTTGTTATGTCATTATCAATTTTCAGTATCACTAAAATTCAAGCATTATAGAATTTAAAATTGTTTCTTGCCTTTCTATTTTGTGGAATAGTTTGAGAAGTACTGGTGTTATTTCTTCCTGAAAATTAGGGTAGATTGCCACAGTAAGTCCATTCAGACCTGGGAATTTTCTTTGTGGGAATGTTTTATTACAGTTTCAGTCTCATTGCTTGTTATCAAGCTGTTTAAGCTGCTTACATATATTATATATATTCATTTATATGAATTATATATACATGAATTATATGTGTATATAATTCATATATAGGTATCTAGGAATTTATTGAATTCTATGTGATACTCTCCCTTTTATTAGAATCTGTTAAAACACACCCTTTTCATAGGGTTTTCTCAAACTTGTGTCTTTAAAGAACCAAATTTTCAGTGATTCTATATATTTTTCATTTAGTATCCATATTATTTTTGTCTGCCTTGACCTTTCTATTTCTTGATACTTACTGTTATTGATATTGGCTTCTTCTTTTACTAAGACCTTGAAGTGTAACTTTATGTTACTTATTTGGGATATCTTTGATTTTTTTTAATGTAAATAGTTATAGATTCAATATTCTGCATAGAATTTCCTTGGATATATCCCAAAGTTTCTGGTAAGTTATGTTTTCATTTTACATAATTCTAGGGATTTTCCATCCTTTTTTTAAAAAAATATTTTATTATTTATATGTTATGAGTGTGCTGCCTGCATGTGTGTAAGTGCATCCATGTCAGACAAAGCCCACAGAGGTCAGAAGAAGGTGTCAAATCCCCTGGAACTGGAGTTACAGACAGTTGCTAGTGGCCATGTTGGTGCTAGGAATCAAACCCAGGTCCCCTGCAAGAGCAGTCAATATACTTAACTGCTGAGCCATCTTTCCAGCCCCTCCCTTTTATTTTTTCAGTAACCCATTTGTCAGTCAAGAATTAATTTTTCACACAGTGGAAAGAGAGACACCACTTTCATTATGCATGGATCATCCTTAGTTTATCTTTTTATTTGATTTTGGAAAATCCAGTCTTTAATCATAAGATAATTTTAAAAAATTATTGACATTTTATGCATTTCATATAATACATTTTGATCATATTTAGACCCCCTTCTATTAACTGCACCATAGCCCCCTAACATATTTCATGCATTCTGTCATATACGTTAAGGCCTATCAAGTCATATTTGTGTGCCCAAATGTCCCTTATTATGAGTAGATCTATAGGATAAATTTTTATTTTAGCATATAAAAATCCTTTCTTATCCAAAATTAGTTCTTACACCTAAAGTTTTTTCATATTCTTATAGTTATTGTTTCCATTAACTTCAATTTTTCTTTAGATTGTTTTGTAAATTAAAAAATATTTTATGCATATCTGTTTTTTGTCTGTATGTAAATTCACCCATGTTGTGCAATGCTCACAGGATCCAGAAGAAGGCACTGGATCCCCTGGAAATGGAGTTACAGATGGTTGTTAGCTACCATGTCAGTGCTGGGAACAGAACTTGTATTGTCTGGAAGAGTAACCAGTGTACTTAACTGCTGAGCCATGTCTCTAGCAACCACGTTAAAAATTATATATTAATTGTGTTGTGAGTGTGTGTATGTGTGTGTGTGTATGTGTGTGAATGATATGTATATGGGAAGGCATCTGTCATAGAATGCTAATGTAGGTCAAAAGAGAACTTTCTGTATTTGGATCTCTTTTTCAACGTTCAGTTCTGGGGATTGAACTCATTTCACTTGATTAGCAAACAAAGCACTCTACTCACTGAGCAGCCACACCAGCCCTCTTCTAAAGTTAATATACTGAAATCATTGATATTAAAAGTTTAGTCATGAAACTGAGGATAATAAGTTTACTCACATCAAAAATTTAAACTGCCTGGCATGGTGGCACACACATTTAATCCCAGCACTCTGGAGGCTGAGGCAGGTGTTATGATCCAGGCCAGCCTGGTCTACATAGTGATTTCTAAGCAAGCTGGGGCTACAAGGATACCCTATTTCAAAAAACCCAAAAAAGTAAAAAGTTCAACTAAGTTGAATTTATAATATAATGAATGAAACTGAATGTTATCTGTAAATACAATATTAAATAGACTTTTTTCATATGCAGAAGAAACAATTATTGTCACTTAGACTTTGAATAAGATTCTTTCATAAAGTTTGTTCCTTGCTTCACAAGAACTTGTGAGTTAGAGAACACTAGATTTCAGAAAGATTTGCCCAAGGTAACAAAAGTTTTAAATTAAAAAATCTTGAATGAGTAAACTTACTGTATCAAGAAAAGGGAGAAAGGAGAGGAAATACACAGATATCTAGAAGTCTTTATGTTTTAGCCCTGAAGTTTCAATTTGAGATATCATGGAATTTTTGCTTCTGAAGAAGTTGGGGAGACAGCAAATGAAGGAATGAGGTGGACCTAGTGGCACAGACCTAATGGTCTCACTACTGCATCTAGTAATGGCAGGCTTGACACAGAGGCTTTGCCTTTCTACAGCATTTTTTTTTAATTAGACAGTTATCAAGTAGTACCTGTAAACTGCAAGCCTGTGGATCACAGAACCTCAGACAACATATTTCCTCTGGTTCCAGCATCCATGTTCCCAGGAACCAACCCTTTCTAAGATTTAAGATCCTTCTATAGTTCACATCTGTGTACTTCTCTTTTCTTCTGTCATCTCATTTTTCTAAGAATGATTTCTTATTTCCCTTTCCTATGGCTGAGACAAAATGCCCTCACAAAAGCAACATTGTTTAGAGTTTATTTTAGTTCATCATTCCAGGCTAAAGTTCATCACAGCAGGGAAGTCACAATAGCTGGATTTTGAGGGAACTGGCCATAACACAACCACAATTGGAAACACAGAGCAATGAATGAATGCATGTTTTTGTCAGGTTGGTTTCTCCACTCTTACACAAGTTAGAATTCCATGCCTGGGGAATGGTGTAACCCACTGTGAGTTGGGTGTGTCATCCCACACCAATTACCTCAACCAAAACTATTCCCCACCTCTATGCCAACTTAATCTAGGAAATTCCTCGCTAAGACTTCCTTCCCAGGTAAATCTACATTGTGGTAAATTGACAATTAAAAGTAACCATCACAAGGATCAACTTTTATTTTTTAACCAGAAGGAAGACAAAGATAGTGGAGAAGGAAAGCATAGTTCTGAAGAGTCCTTTTTGAGGGGGAGTTCAAAGAGTTAGGGACTATAAGATTTCATTTCATTTCCCTATGAACAGGGAGTTCATTCTTTTCATTATTGGGGTCCTGCACGGTCTCTGGGTGAAAAGTAGAATTCAAGTAAGAAAGTAGTCTGTTAGTTCTCAATCCCATCCCAGTATTGTCTCCAAAGATGCAGAAAGAGGCAGCAGAGTATGCTGGGTGGTAACAGAGACTAGATAATAATAGTAGAGAAGAGGAGGCAGAGAGTGGAGAGTGTCCATATCAGATGAGAAAAATGAAGGGCTCCCATGCTATAGAAACAGCCAAAAGAGAAAACATCAGAAGGGTGAGTTGGAGGAAATTGATGGCAGAAGATCCATTGTGGGTCCTAGCGGGGTTCAATGGCAACTCAAAAGGCATTCCCAGGGAACGTGGACCTCCTAGTTGTCTACAAGGAATATGAGATAATATTCTTAGGAATCTCACTGAGAACAAAGACCTTCCTGCATGTGGATAGTGAAACAACAGCTTCAATTTGGATACACGTTCAACAATGGGGCAATAATGTCCAAATAGATAAGCCAGAGTGATCTCTATGTGAGTTTAACAAACCAAAACTTGGCCACGGATCAGTTGTTAAAGGGAGGCAGAATCAACCTCTTGGAGAAATTAAATTCTGTTCACACTTAAGTCTCTTGGAACAAGAAATTTGGTCAGGAGGTAAATAGTAGGTGCACAAAATCTAGCCAGACATGTTTTACACACCCTGTCCCCATTTTGGAAGTGGTAGGGAAAAAAAAGAGAATAAAGCCGTGAGTGGGCAGAAGGAGAGAAAGTCCTCACAACATATGTAAATTCACCCTACAGGTGCTGCTGCATTGTGTAGGGGCCTTTATGGAATGAAGAAAGTAACCTCCTACTCTTAGAGACCATAACAGGCCATTATCCTTGTGCTGTTGCCTCAATTCTCACCAAAGGATCATCCTGGGTAGGGAAAATCTGATACAATTAAGATGTAAGGATGACTATCAAAAGCCAAAATCCAGTCCCTAGTTTGTACTTCACAGTGTTTCAGTTGGCAGGGTCTACAGTCCATTGGCCCTCATGCTATGCTAGCAGCACCATTTTGTGTCAGAGGTCCTCAGCTGCCTCTGAACTGCTCAGTTAGCCATCACAAACAGAGTGAGGAGTCATGAAGAGAGGTAAACTGTAGCATTTTCTTACTGGCCAACTTAATGCCTTGAGAAACAGCGGTTGGACAACCAGTGCCATGGCTGTAAAAGAATTTAGTGGATAAAAATATATGAAAAGAAAATTTGATGAAATACACTGCAAGAAATCACCAGATGAGCTCCCAGACAACAAACTGTGCCACTAAGCAGTTAAGATGTTTTATAGCAGTTGAGGTGGAAGTTAGTCTTAGGATTGTGAGACTTTTGTCTCTGTTGTGGGCCCATATCTTTTGGGTTAGGTAGACAGTTTGTTGTCATATGAAGCAGTAAAATTGACAGCATAAGTTGTTTTTTTTGAGGATGATCATTGGTGTAAGACACCAGGGTCATTAGAGATTATGTTCCAAATGTCCATATGAGATCCCATGGGATACTAAATATTATGCTTGAAATGATCCGGGCTTGATTCTGAAAGTATGGAAATTTTGTTTTCATATTTGTCCTTTTGTCTGTACAAGTTCTGGATATTTTTCCTTTTCTTTTTTACAACAGATTCATTGTTTGGCTGTATTTTTCATCAATTTTCAATATATATCATTAAAATTTTGTTATTCTTTCCTGAAGCTCTGGCAGGAGAGAAAATATTCTGTATTAACAATGACCATATGCTGAATCCCTGGTGGGAGAGGGGATTATGTAAAGAAACACACTTTCGCTCCTCTCTTCAACTGTGAGAGTACAACAATTTTTCTTCCTTTAAAAAATTAGTGTGTTTCACAGGACTTCAGGAATCTGAACCTTGAAAATGATAGGCAAAGGAAATACACAAAATGTTCACGCTGTACCTATCAAGTGAGGTAAGAAGGCAGGAAGGCTTAGCAAGGGAATTCTGTGAGGAGTTGCACACAGGTAGTGTCTTCAGAGAGAGGATGCCGAGATACTGGAGTAAGCCAACTTTGAGATCTAGACAGACAATGTTCTGTAAAGGAAGACTTAAAGGGTAGAAAGGAAATATTGCATTTCCTGAGTTATAACTCAGAAAGCAGGCAAGCTTATCAATGAAGATCTGCAAACTTTACCAAAGAAGGGACTTTTGGGAGTTTTAAGTACATATCTTTTAAGTCTGAATAATTTTCATTGTCAACTTGACTGGAAATAGAATCACCTATAAAAAAAAACCTTTTTTTTTTTTTTTTTTTTTTTTTTTTTTTGGCTATTTCCAATGATGTTTACTTAAGAGGAAAAGACCAGGAATGTTGTGATCAAGAGTGATGTGATTGTTAGAGTGTGTAGGACAATTGCAATTAAGGAAACAAACCTCAAAAATTCCACTAAAACATTAGCAAATGTACCCTGAGCGTAGATCCCATTTAATGAATGCTCCAACTTGTGATGTCACAAATTTATCAGGGACTATAGAGAGAGACTGAACTGAGAATGCTGCTGAAGTGATTCCCTGTTCAAAACATCTTAAAGTATTTCCTCATGTTCAGTCACACCACAGAGGCTACTATGGGTATTGTAGAAAAAGTACAGATTACATATCGAGTGTATAGCAGAAATTGGCAGTATTGTGCACATGTTACAGGCATCCAGAATGAATGAGTTTCAGTGCATTCAGGAGCCTACCAATGTTCTAGATATGTACAGAGGCCAGGAACCATGTGGCAGGGTGGGAATTCTTGAAATAAAGAGCCTTAAAAACCATTATGTGAAAGTTTAAAGCTGAAAAATAAGTTTCAATAAATACCACAAAAGGATGGAGATGCCAGGACCGTAAAATGTGTGCCAAGGAAAACTATGGGCTGCATGTCTGAAGGTGATAGGAATAGAGAAGTGGGGTTATTCTGCAGTTGCAGTTCTGATAATACTAATAAAAAAACCCAAATGTCAGACATGGAGCTTCAGGGTTTGGGGTTTTGCCTTCTAAATTTTGCTCTTGTTTGGTACATTATTCCTTATTGTCCTCCAATTTCTACCTGTCAGAATGGGAATTTTTATTTTCTTGTAACTTATATTGGAACTGTGTTACTTCTTTTATGACTTTATAAGGTCTCACAAGAAATTTCCTTGAGTCTCAAAAGACTTTGGACACCTAACTTCACAGCCATGCTCAAGTTGTTAAGACTATGGAGATTTTAAAATTTGGAATCAATGTTTATTGACTAGAGCATGACCATGATCATTTGAAAACCAGAGGTGGGATTTCATGACATAAAATGTGATGGGTTTGGGTGTCAGTTTGACAAAAGTTGCACTTGTCATAGTTAATTTTTGTCATGGACATGACCAGATTTGGAATCACCTAGAAGACACACATTTGAGAATTTTGTGAGGCTACTTCCAGAGAAGTACAACTGACAAAGGAAGTCCAGTCCTGAATATGGGCTTCATCACCCAATGAGCTCGGGTCCTGGACTAAAATAAAAAGTCAAGCTGTGTAAGAGCATTTCATCTCTTTTCTCTGCTTCCTAACTGAAGACACAATATGATCAGGTATTTTAAATTCCCATGCGTTTGTCTTTCCCTCCATCATTTTCTGTAACTTCAAACAGTGAGCCATAATATACCCTTCCTTAATGAGCTTTTCTCAAGTATTTTGTTACAGGGTCAAGAAAAGTAGCTAATGCAAGGGGATACATTTTCTTAACAAGTTATTAGGATTAAAATTGTTCTTTGTAACTTTTGGCTTAAGATTGCCTTCTTTAGGTCATAAACCAAGATCTTCTCTCCTTATCCTATTGAGTCTCTGGTCTTGTGGGAAAAATGGAAGCACCTACTATGCACATCAAAGGGTATTATTAAAAACCAGCAAGCTAATTATAAAGGTTGTTACTGACCACAAACCATGCTGTTTTTGTCAGAGGATGTCGCCATGTCTCTAATTCATATTTCTAAAAGGTAGATCTATGATAAGGTAGCTACTCACTCTATATAAGAAAGAAGTTATCTGCCATGGATTATGCTATTTTTTACCAAAGAATTTGATATAGATATTCATAAATACCACTGGGTACCTGGGAAGCAGTTAGCTGAAAATGATCACTTTGGATTTTTTTTTTTTTTGTCTTTTTTGAGCCCCAGCTGACCTGGAAATCGCTATGTAGACTGGGCTGGCCTCGAACTCACAGAGATCCATGTGCTTCTCCCTCCCAAGTGCTGGGATTTAAGGCGTGCACCACCACACCTGGCTAAATGATCACTTTTAATCCTTCTTATCTCTCTAGAGTTCCCTTTCCTCATTCACAACCCTGCTATTACTATATGTAAACAGCAATATACTTACAGAAATTTCATATATAGTAGGCTACTGTCTTGTATATAAAATCATGGAAAATCAATACCTAAAAACCTACTAATATACATTTTTATTTCATGAAAAAGTCATTGTTTAAAATCACTTATCGTTATTTATTTATTAAGGTTCTTTTCTTGTTGCAGAGACATTTTGTTTTGTTTTATTTTATTCTTTATAAAGGAATTTTCTATTTTCATCATTTTCACCCTTCCAAGTACTCCCTCCCACTCCTCCCATCTCCCTCCTAAGTTCTTTTCCTCTTCCTTTATTATTATTGTTACATATATATATTTATATATTTATAAATATACATAATTATATAATGTACCAAGTCCATTTAACGGTGGTCAAGTATACATGTATTTAGGGCTGAGTACTTGGGATTAGATAACCTCTCAGATAGCTGGTCCCTGAGGAAAACTGATTGCCCCTTTCTCATTATCCATTGATTGCCTATAGCTCTTGATCCAGAGATGGGACCCCATGAAATTTCCCTCATTTATATTGGCATATCAACTGATTTTGTCATGATTCAGGTCTTGTTAAACTACCATAACTTAGAGGTATCATGGTTACAGCTTTCCTATTGTGTATAGATTGTATTATCTAGCAGCAGACATCCTGCTCTGGCTTTTACCGTCTTTCTGCCCACCCTCTTCTGTAATGTTCCTTGAGCTTTAAGTGTTGAGGTTGCATTGCAAATGTGTCAGTTAGAGCTAGGCACCCAACAGTCTCTTATTCTGTTCATATTGAGCATTTGTGGAACTCTGTAATAGTCTCCACCTGTTGCAAAAAGAAGTTCCTCCCTTCCAACTCCTCCCATATCTCCCCATCACTTTTTTCTGATAACTTCATGTACTCTTTCTTCTTCTTTTATTTTTTTTTATGGGGCTTTTGGCTACTCTAACATTCCCCACTCTGAAGAGGTAACCTCCAAATCTTTTAAGGACTAGATACATGCTCCCAGATAATTTCGACATTTTTGGCCTTTGGAACAGAGTATGTTGCTAAGAGGCCCAAGGACATTGACGTTCTGACTTTTAGCCAAGAATCTGGCTACTTTTCCTTGGGGTCTTTCTAACTTAACTGCCTATCCAATTCCTACCTTCTATTCTTATCACACCATTCTCTGAAGAGGTTACCCAAACTGTTCTGGCATTTTATTACCGAAACAAAGGTAATGGATAAATGATATGGATCTACAAGATCAAACCTTTGTTGACACCCCCAACACCTCAGGATCCTCATCACTTGCTTAGGTTTTCTCATTTTTTCTATTTTGGAAAATATCGCCTTTCCCATATCCTTTTAACATCTTTTACATTCTCATTTTCTTTTTTTTCAATAATTATGAGACATAATAGCATTCAGAAATATATTTTCCATTTGTTGTGAGACTTCTTTTCCTGGGGATGCTAAGCAATGTTTATTCCCTTTTAAGGTTCTAGTGTCAAGACAATGTTTGATCAAAGTTTTACAGGGGAATCAATGAATTTATTGAGCTTAATTACCAATATAACTGAAGGGTTGCTGAAGTGTATGTATGACCTGAGGGTATGCACACTGGAAAGCCTTTACCCAGCATGGGTCATGCCTTCTCTTCCTAGCTTTCCCCAGACTGTATACTTTAGCCCTCCCCAAATCCAGGATGTCATGTGTGATTAGGGTCAAATTACATAAAGTTGGCTGGGGAGAGTGGCAGGATAATCTGGTGAAGGTCCAATGACCCTGCTTAGTCCTCCTTTAATGAATGAGCAAAACCATTAAGAAGCCCAATTTTGACTATGTTTAGCAATTGGCTTAGCTGAAGTCATGATGATGGTACTTATTTCATGCAGAAGGGACTGCTGTATAGCACCATCTTATTAAAAGGACCACCAGGTGGAGGCAGGATCCGGGAGCTCTCAGGCCCTCTGGCAAAGGGAGGCCAGAACTTGGCACTCTCTGGTGGTCTTCTGAGCTCAGAGCCACTAAACCAATGGAGGTTTGAACCCACCCTCTCAGGCTGACTGCTAAGATCTCAGCCTTAGCCTACCAAAGCCAGATCTGTATTTTTTTTTCCTACCAGTCACCACTCATCAGAAAGCTCTTTTGCAAAAGGAGATTATTACAGATTTCCACAACTGGTCACACACAAAAAAATAAGTGTCTATGAGAAGCTCAACCTTAAGTGACACATCTACAAAGGAACGGCTACACCCAAGGCTCAAGGAGCATAGTGGAACAAGTGGTAGAGAGAATAGTAATGCATCTCTCAGCTTTCACAAGCGAAACTTCCTCATGCAACAAAGGGTGATAAACACAGAAGGTCACAACTGACTTAAGTGTAGAAACTAAGAGACTGCAGAGTGCATGTCCCTGGACAGGATTCCTACATCAAACCTCACCCACCCAGAACTCAGGGACCATTGAGGAAGAGGGACCAGAAAGATTGTAAGAGCCAGAGGTGATGCATATCTAAAAGGAAACTGTCTTACAGGCTCCTGGGAACTTGCTCATATTAAATTAGAATGGTGACAGCATACACAAAACCCATGCAAACTCAATCAGACAAAAACAAGCACAGAAGTGGGGAAATAAGGAGGAAGCCATAACCTTAGCTGAGGAACTACTGGCAGCTGATCACTGCTGGATGATTGAGAGTTGATCTTTAAAGGCGTGATACTAGACAGAGTAAACAGGCTCCACTGAATGAACTCATAGTGAGGAACATCTGAGTATACAAATTTGATTCAATAGGCCTTAATATATATGACAGAATTCATGAAATCCTGTGGGTGGCCTATGGGGGTGTACAGATAGGGAGAGGGTCTAAATATAATTAAGAAGTATTGTATGAAATCTATAAAAATTCACTAAAATATTCATTGGATAAAAAGAAGCTTCTTTAATGAGTGGTGAGAGCTGCAACTCTCTGTGGATATAAGGATACCTATTGCGAATATAGTGAACAATTACATTGGTGTAGCAAAATGGTGGTAGTAGGTACTTCTCTAGGGTCTATGGCATCTCCAACCACATGTAATTGCCTATGTTTATAGTACCATGCACAGATTCCCTCCTATTGAAAGGGATATAACTTCAATTAGACAGCTGTTGTTTAACACCCAGATAACAGTGTCACAATTGCATCAATAGAGATATTTTGCTGGGACAGTCATTGCTGTGGTTTATAATATTGACAGCTTGGTAGTACTATTGATTATTTTTCAGTCATGGCAGCATGCATAGTTCCTTCTGATACAATGACAATAAATATTCAGGGAAAAAGCTTCCAGATCACGTTTAGCTCAATTGTTCAAAGTTCTCTGAGTCTAAAGAATTTCATTTCTTCAGCAATAGGGTTTCACCTTTGAGTTCTGGGCAAAGAAAGGCTATGGCAATAACCTATATTGTTTTGAGACTATCTTAGACTACCGTGACCAATAAATGAAAGAGGGGTTTCTTGTGTCTAGTACTGTGATTTTTGTTATATAGCCTTCAGCTATACACATGCACTCACACATATATTATATGTGCATTTTTCAGAAGACTTATGAAAAAATACATTTCCTTATATTTTTTCACACACCAAAGTGGTATTTATCACTCTTTCCTTTCTCTCCCCCCCCCATAGTCCTCTTTCTTCCCTCCCCAGTTAAAGTAACTCCCGTTTTCCCCATTTCACCTTAGTAGCACCTATGTTCTACTATGTCCCTCTTTTAAACTCCTTTTGGCCCTCTCCTCCCAAGTTTCCTTTCTACTTTCTTGTCTCCTATGATAACTTCAGGCGATATTAACATCTAAAGTTTTGGAGCTAAGATCCATAAATCAGAGAGAGCATGCATAGCTTGCTTTCCTGACTCTGGTTACCTCACTCACTATAACAGTTTCCAGTTCCATCCATTTGTCTGAGAATTTCATGATTTAATTTTTCTTTACAGTTCAGTAGAACTTGATGATCTTAGTATGCAATATTTTCCTTATCCATACATCAGTTGAGGGATGTCTTGTTTCTGTTTCCTATCTATTGTAAGAAAAGCAACAATGAAAATGGCTGAGCATGTGTCTCTGTAGTACGATATTGAATCCTTTCAGTACATGCTAAGGAGTTGTGTAACTGGATCATACGATAGATATATTTTCAGATTTTAAGAGTTCTCCACGCTAATTTCCACACGCACTGAACCAGTTTGCAATGCCATCAATAGTGAAGGAGTTTTCCCTTTTCCACCATCCTCACCAGAATTTGATATCATTTGTTTTCTTAATTATAGCTATTCTGACTAGGGTAAAATAAAATCTACTGTAGTGTTAGTTTGCATTTCTCTGTTTATTAAGGCTGTTGAACAATACTTAAGTTATTTCTTAGCTCTTTTCAATTTTTATTTTGAGAACTCTCTTCAAGTATGTAGCCCAATTTTAATTGGGCCATCGGTATTATTGCTTCTTAGTTTTTTGAGTTCTTTGTATGTACTAAAAATTATCACCTATCAGTTGTACAGATTGAAAAGATTCTCTCCCACTCTGTGGGCTTCCTCTTTGTTTGATAGATTATTCCCTTTGCTGTGCAGAAGCTTTTTAATGATATCCCATTTGATAATTGTTGGTTTTAAATCCTGAGTGAATGGAGGCCAATTTAGAAACTCATTTTCCTACATCTATATCTGATAGGGTACTGCCAATTTTCTTCTAATACTTCTTTTAGCATTTCAGGTTTCACATTGTCTTAGTTTGTTTCTTAACTGCTGGTTTGGCTGGATGGTCAGGGACTTGGAAGGAGCATGGCTGGAAATTGGTGAGAAAGATATTTGGGGAAAAAAGTATGTTGATAGCTCTTTCCAAATGGGCAAAGGATGTAATGATACTTGTGTATTAGGTAAATGCTCATCCAAAGGTGATTTCAGCAGAGGAGGGGTTCAATAATCAAATATATTGGATAACCCTTTCTGTGGCTAGTCAACCTCTTTCTCCAGCTATACCTGTCATTGCCCAATGGGCCCACGAACAAAGTGTCCATGGTGGCAGAGATGGAGGTTGTGCGTGGGCTCGACCAAGGCTGATCTGGCTACAGATGCTGCTGAGTGCCAGATCTTCCAACAGCAGAGACCAGCATTGAGCCCTCACTATGGCACTATTCCCAGGGTGACCAACCAGCTACCTAATGGCAGGTTGACTACACTGGACAACTTCCATAGTGGAGGGGACAGTGCTTTGTCCTTATAAAAACAGACACTTATTCTAGGTATGGATTTGCATTTCTTGCACATAATGATTCTGCCAAAACTACCATTTAGGGACTCACAGAATGCCTTATCCACCATCATGGTATTTTTCACAGCATCGTTTTTGACCAGGGTCTTGTTTTAAAACCAAAGACGTTTGAAAGTGGGCCCATGATGATGAAACCCATTGGTCTTACCGTTTTTCCCACCATCCTGAAGCAGCTAGCTTGATAGAACTATGGAATGGCCTAGCACGAGGCCTCCAAAGATGGCGCAGACCCAGAGCCCTGGGATTCAGCTAGAATTTACTTCACTTATTGGTCCACAAATAGCCCACCAAAAGGAGCCCACGCCTCTGTACCCTGCTCGTGAGCCCAGTGACTGCTGACAGACTGCGTGGCGTGGACCAATCAGAAAAAGATATGCTGACTAAAGGGACTTGGGGGCGGAGAAAAGGGAAATATAAGGCCTGCCTCCTCCTGCATGAAACGAGCTTGCAGCACCTTGCCTAGTGCTTGCTTATACCCGACTCCCAGTGTGTGTGTTGTGACTCTGTGCCTCTTGCCCCCCCTAATCAGCAGGGGACCCTATCCAGGTCAGGGTCTTCACAGCTGGCCTGAGGAGACCCACAACACAGTTACAGTAACAATTAGGCATCAACAGCCTGGAGGGTTGGGCCAGGGTCCTCTAGAAGGCAATGTATGCTTTGCAACAGCATCCAATATATGGTACTGTTTCTCACACCCAGGATTCACCAGTCAAGGAATCAAGGGGTGGAAGGGGGCATGACTGCACTCATTAGTACCCCTACTGACCCACTAAGAAAATTTTTGCTTTCTGTACCCAATAGTTGTATGTGGGACTTTGTGCTCTTCTGGCTTAGAAGTTTTTGTTCCATAGGTAGAAGTGCTTCTGCCAGGAGACACAACAAACATTCCAGTGAACTGAAAGATCACACTTCCTCCTGGCCACTTTGGACTTCTGATCCTCTCAAGTCAACAGGCAAAGAAAGGAATAACAGTTTTGGGACCGGTGATTGATCCAAAAAATTGGACTGGCTTTCCACAATGCATGTAAGGAGGGTTATGTCTAGAAGGCAGGCGATTCCTTATGGCCTCTTTTGGTGCTACCATGTCCTGTGATTAAGGGCAAACTCCCACCACCCAATCCAGATAGGACAACAAATGGCCCAGACCCTTCAGGGATGAAAGTATGGGTCGCTCATCCCACTCCTCTAGGGAAAGTGCCAAGACCTGATGATAGAGGAAATACAGAATGGGTAGTAGAGGAAGGTAGTTTTAAATACCACCTGAGGTCACGTGACCAGTTACAGAAGTAAGGATTGTAATTGACATGAGTATTTCTGCCTATTTGGTTAAGAATATGCTTGTGCATATAAAAACATATATTAAGCAAATATTTGTGCTGTTCCCTTTTCAATGTGTAATTGAGATAAGTGTTACGTGTTGTAAATATTATATTTATGTTATGATATGCTAAAGACTAAACATTCCTCAAAAACCTTACCAGCTACTTTAAGTTAAATAATGGGTTTGCAATTATATGTGGTATAGTTGTATGTGGGACACGTTGAATTGTGACCTTGCCATTGTTTTCATTTAAAAATTAAGCATGGCGAGGGTGGGTTCTGACCTCCATTGGTGTAGTGGCTCTGATCTCAGCACACCACCAGAGTGCTGAGTTCTGGCCTCCCTCTGGCCTCTCTCTGACAGAGGAGTTGAGAATACAAAGAACTGCCTGAGAGCACCCAATCCTGCCACCACGTGGTTGTGAGCTTCCCCTAATTGTGCCATACCCATACCCCTAACTGGTATTATATAAGGCCCCTCCCAATGCCCCAGGGCAGATCTGGCTTTGGTAGGCTAATGGCTGAGATCCTAGCAAACAATCTGCCTGAGAGAGTCCAGATCCTTATTCCATGTGGTGAAGGAAGCCTGAGTATACCTAACTGGAACCTGAATTGAGCTTCTGTGGGTACTCCTGAATAGATCTGAAGCCATCAGTTCCCACCAAATTAAACCTGAGAGAACCTGAAACCTGTACCAACCAGCTTTATATAACCAGTAAAGAAAGGATCTAGGCACCTGGATAATAGAAACAGAAGCATACTTCAACTTAATTCTTACATTAGAATCATGAGCAACAAAAAAAATTCACATGCCAAAATCACAATTAAAGAATAATAAAATGGAAAGCCAAAGTGCTATGTTCCCTCCAAACTCTACCAATCCTGTAAAAGAGTTCTACAAGGAGAACCCCCTAGAGACAACCCAGGACACTAAATTTAAAAGAACAATCATAAACATGGTCAAGTAATTCAATGCATTTAAAGAACACATGAACAAACAAATCAAAAGAACTAAAAGAAGATAGGGATAAATTTCTGAATGAATTCACAAAAGAGATAGAAACATTGAAGAAATCTCAAGCAGAAATGAAGAAGGAAGTGCAAAACTCAAAAAGCCAACTTGAAACAACAGGGGAAAGCCTCACAGCTAGAATGAATGAAATGGAAAACAGAATATCAACACTGCAGGATAAAGTTGAAGAACTGGAAAACTCAAGCGAAGATTATAGAAAATTTTAAAAAATCAGGAAAGGAATATGCAAGAGATGTTGGACACTATGAAAAGACCAAATATATGGATCATAGGAATAGAGGAAGGAGAAGAATTTCAGGTCAATTGTGTTGACCAGATCTTAAATAGGATTGTAGAAGAGAATTTTCGAAATTAAGGAAAGACATCTCCATACAGATACAGGAAGCACATAGAACACCAAATAGACAGGATCAGAAAAGAAACCCCCTACGACATATCATAGTAATAACACTAAAAGTACAGAACAAAGAGTACTGAAAGCAGTAAAAGAAAAACAAGTCACATACAAAGGAGAGCCCATCAGAATTACAGATGACTTATCAATGCAAACTGTGAAAGCCAGAAGAGCCTGGACCAAGGTATTTTCCATTCTACATGACAACAGATGTCAGCCCAGAATACTTTACCCAGCTAAAATGTCTATTATATTTGAGGGGAAAGAAAAATCTTCCATGACACAAAAAGTCTGAAAGAATACATGTCCACAAAACAAGCACTTCAAAGAATACTGGAAGCAATACAGAGCATGGAGAGAGAAACAACTATGCCCCAGGGGCAAAGCAAGAAAATAAATAAAGGTATAATCGAGGAAACACAAAATTAGACAGAGAACACAAACAGCAATCAAAACGATGTAAACAAATACACATCTTTCAATAATAACCTTAAATATCAATGGACTGAGCTCCCATGTCAAAAGACACAGGCTAAGTCAATGGATTAAGAAACAAAATCCATCTTTTTGCTGTCTTCAAGAAACCCATCTCACCTTCAAGGACAGGTACTACTTTAAGGTAAAAGGATGGAAAAGAATATTCCAAGCAAATGGCACTAAGAAACAAGCAGGGGCTGCAATTCTAATATCAGACCAAATAGACTTCAAAGTAAAACTAATCAGAAAAGATAAGGAGGGTCACTTCATTCTGATCAAAGGACCAGTTAACCAGGAAGATATTACAATCCTTAACATATATGCACTAAACTCTGGTGCACCCAAACCCATAAAAACAACACTACAGGACTTTAAGACACAGATTAACTCCAACTCAGTAATAGTAGGGGACTTCAATACCCCACTGCCTCCATTAGACAAGTCAACTGGACAAAGAATAAAAGAGAGACATCTGAACTAAATGATACTATACATCAAATGGACCTAACAGACATATAATTTGAATATTGCAACAAAGCACCAAAGAATATACTTTGTACTAAGCACCCCATGGAACTTTTTCAAAAATTGATCACCTACTGGGCAACAAAACAATCCTCAACAAATACAAAAAAAAATTGAAATAATCCCACACATTCTATCAGACCACAATGCAATAGAGCTCAAAATCAAGCAATAAAGCTCAAAATCAACAGTGGACGAAGCCATAGTCACTACATGAAGTTGTGGCAATTCAACAACACACTCCTAAACAATGAGTGTGTCAAAGGAGAAGTTAAGAATGAAATAAAAGAATTCTTGGAATTCAATGAAAAGGAAAATGCAACACAACACAACCTCTGGGACACTTTAAAAGCAGTCCTAAGAATGAATTTATAGCTCTATGTGCCTACATTAAAAAATTAGAAAGAGCCCAAATAAATTACTTAAAACTGAAACTCAAGATATAGGAAAGGTAAGAACAAATGAAACCCAAACCCAGCAGAAGAGAAGAAATAAAAAAAATTAGAGCAGAAATTAATGAAATAGAAATAAAGAAAACAATACAAAGAATCAATGAATCTAAGAGCTGGTTCTTTGCCAGCTAAAGCTAAACAAGATAGACAGATCCTTAGCCCAGTTAACCAAAAGAAAGAAAGATCAAATCCAAATCATCAAAATCAGAGATGAAAGGGAAAACACCACAACAAACACCCAAAAGATCCAGACCATTATAAGGGAATAATTTAAAAACTTGTACCCTATTAAATTTGAAAATCTAAAAGAAATGGATGGATATCTAAAATCATGGGACCCACCAAAGAGACACCAAGAAGAGATCAACAGTCTAAAGAGCCTCATAATATATGAAGAAATTGAAACAGTAATACAAAGCCTCCCAACTAAAAATAAAAAGCACAGGCACAGAGGGATTTACAGCAGAATTCTACCGGACATTTAAAGAAGACCTCCAACCAATACTACTTAAATTACTCAAAAAGGTATAAACAGAGGGAGAACTTGAAAATTCCTTCTATGAAGCCAGAATCACTCTAATACCAAAGCCAGGTAAAGACACAACCAAAAACAAAAACTATAGACCCATATCCTTAATGAACATACATACAAAAATTCTCAACAAAATACTTGCAAACCACATACAGACACACATCAAAAAGATCATTCACCATGATCAAGTAGGCTTTAATCACAGAGATGCAAGGATTGTCCAATATACGCACCAATAAAACATTAATCATATAAAAATGGACTCAAAGACCAAAATCTCATTGTCATCTCAATAGATGTAGAAAAGAATTTTTCCAAAACTCAGCATGCATTTATGTTCAATGTCCTAGAGGGAACTGGACTGAAGGGAATATCCCTCAACATAATTAAAGCTATGTACCACAAACCCACAGCCAACATCATTCTAAATGGAGAAAAAAAATGGAAGCAGACAAGGATGTCCACTATCTCCACTCCTTTTCAACAGAGTGCTTAGTACTCTTGCTAGAGCAGTAAGATGGGAGAAGGAAATTAAAGGAGTACTAATTGGAACAGAAGAGGTCAATCACTTTTTGCAGATGATATGATCCTATACCTAAGAGATCCCAAAAGTTCCCCCCCCCAAAAGTTCTATAACTGATCAACAATTTCTGTATAGTGGCAGGTTATAAAATCAATCTACAAAAATCAGTGGCCTTTCTATATACCAATAACAAGCAATTGGAGAAAGAATACAGGGAAATGCTCCCATTCATAATAGCTGAGAAAGCAATAAAATATCTTGGAATAAATCTGGCCAAAGACACCAAAGATCTTTATAATGAAAATTTTAAATTGTTAAAGAGAGAGATTTGGGATGACACCAGGGGATGGAAGGATCTCCCATGTTCATGGATATGAAGAATTAATATTGTGAAAATGACCATCCTACCAATAGCAATATATAGATTCAATGCAATCCCAATCAAAATCCCCATGACATACTTCACAGAATTAGCAAAAAAAAAAAATCCTTACATTCATATGGAAGCACAAAAGACCCCGGATAGCCAAAGCAACCCTGAGCACAAAGAGCAATGCTGGGGGGATTACTAGACCAGATCTCAAAGTATACTACAGTGCTATAGTCTTAAAAGCAGCATAGCACAGGCACAAAAATAGACACATAGATCAATGGAACATCATTAAAGATCCAATCCCAAGTATACGCAATTTCAGCCACCTGATATTTGACAAAGGTACCAAGAACACACAATTTAGGAAAGACAGCATCTTCAACAAACGGTGCAGGCAAAACTGGATCTCAACCTGTAGAAGAATGAAACTAGATCATTATCTTTCACCTTGCAGAAAAGTCAATTTGAAATGGATCAAAGACCTCAATGTGAAACTGGAAACCCTGAAACTATTAGAAGAAAATATTGGCAGTAACTTACAAGATATAGGTGTAGGAAAGGATTTTGTAAATCAAACAGCAGTTGCTCAGGAATTAAGGTCAGCAATCCATTAGTGGGACCTCAGTAAACTAAAAAGCTTCTGTACAGCAAAAGAAACAATCAAAAAAGTGAAGAGAAAACCAACAGGATGGGAAAAAATCTTCACCAGTGAGACATCTAACAGGGGTTTAACATCCAGAATATATAAAGAACTCAAAAAACAAAGAGAGAAGCCAAATGACCCAATTAAAAGATGGGCTAAAAATATAAACAGAAAGTTCTCAAATGAAGAAATAAAGATGACTAAGAAACATCTCAAAAAGTGTTCAACATTGTTAGTAATTAGGGAAATGGAAATTAAAACCACCCTAAGGTATCACCTTACCCCAATCAGACTCCTAGGATCAAGAGAACAAATGATACCAAATGGTGGCAAAGATGTGGAGAATGGAGAACGCTCATTCAATGTTGGTGGGCTAGATAAATCATGCAACCTCTATGGAAAACAGTATGGAGAACTCTTAAAAAACTAAAAATGAACCTACCATATGACCCAGTTATATCACTCCTTGTCATATACCCAAAGAATTCATCTATTGCAGAGATACTTATACAACCATGTTAGTCGCTGCTCTTTTCACAATAGCTAAGAGATGGAAGCACCCTAAGTGCCCCTCAACTGATGAGTGGTTAACAAAAATGTGGTATATTTACACAATGGTGTTCTACTCAGCAGTAAATAAAGATGAAATAATGAATTTTTCAGGTAAATGGATGGATTTAGAAACTGTTTTATTAAGTGAAGTAACACAGACTCAGAAAAACAAATGATGTATGTTCTCCCTCATAATGTGGATCCTAGCACCAAATCCTGTTAAATTCCAGGCCCTTTTAATAAGATAATGCTACCTAGCAGTCCCTTCTGCATGAAATAACTACCATCATTACAACTTGAGCTGAGCCTGATTGCTAAACAATGTCACCATTGGGCTTGTTTACTGTTGTGCTCATTCATTAAAGGAGGGCTAAGCAGGGTCATTGGTCTCTTACCAGATTATCCAGCCACTCTTCCCAGCCAACTTTATGTTATTTGGCCCTAATCACACATGGCTTCCTGGATTTGGGGAGGGCTAAAGTATACAATCTGAGGAAGGCTAGGAAGGTAAAGGCCTTCCAATGTGCATACCCTCAGGTCATACATACACCTCAGCAACCCCTCAGTTATCTCGGTAAGTAAGATCAATACATTCATTGGTTCCCCAGTAAAACTTTAATCAAACACTGGCTTGACACTAGAACAAATTTCCTGCGAATTTGCTTCCTGGATATTTTTAGATTTAAAATTTTATTTGACGAGTGGTCTAAATTTTTTACCTTCTCTTGAAGCCTTGATAGTCTCTTCCACTTGACTCATTTAGTTGATGAAGCTTTATACTGATTTTTTTATTTCACTGTGTTACTCACTTAAAATTTATTTTTTTGACTTTCCTTCAAAAATCTAAATACATTATCAAATTCTATTTTCATATATTGAACTATTCCACTCAGGTATTTGTGTTCTCACATTCTTCATTCTGAAGTTTATGCATAGTTTATTTATGTTATTTTAAGAGCCATTTTTCAATAATTGTCACGTGTCTCAACTAATGTTTACTCAGGGAACATTATGATGGAGTTAATAACTTGGGAGGAGACATATTGTCTGAGTTATTCATGTTGTTTGTGTTTTTTAAAGGGGACTGGGCATCTGGATTTTGGTCATTGGTGATGTTACTTGGTATGAATATCTGGTCTCACCTTTGTTGAGTGGTGCTTAGATCTTTATTTGCTATTACCACAACTTTTCTGGTTGTGGATCAGATTAAAGTTAAATCTATATGTCATATTATACTTGTTCAGTGTTGGGACAGATCTGCATTCATATGTGAATGGGGTGTCAGAACTGGTCCCAACATAACAAGGGATTGATGCCACTTCTGAACCAGGATAAAACCTTATGTGGGATTCAAAGATGCTTGCTACTGGTCTTCAGAAGTGTGTGGAGCAATCCATATGTTTTACAGGTGGTCCTTGTTTTGCAGGGGCTGCTGTCATAGTGAGAGTTAGATTTTCTCCTGGGAGGCCAGCTGCTGGATGCCACATTCGTTTAGTACCCAGGGGTGGGTGTCAAGGAAGAGAAGGTTTCTCACCATACCTATCTGAGTTTATGTTGTTAGGAGGCATCCGGTTTCTGTGTGACACTGTCATGGATTGTTTTATGCATAGGAGGGAGTAGGTTCTGGCAGTCCTTACGTAGGTTTGGGATCCTAGGATGTCTTGGGGTTGCCAGCTATCCCAGTGGTTGTAGGTGATAACAGCTGGACATTCATATAAATGTGTTATGGGAGTCCCAACCTGGATTGTGTGACATGTCAATTTTTAACAGTCCATCAAAAACTTATGAAAATATTTGCAAAAGTTTCTGAGGAAATTTGAATATTCTATATTCTTAATGCCCCAGCACATCATTAAAAATTGTTTTTAAATATTTGGTAAAGAGGTCAGAAGTGAGTTTCTTTTCTTAAAATGCTGTGAATTTTAAAGAAAACAAACCCTTTAATGAACACTATAACTTTCTTCTCCTTGAAATTCCTGTATTACTGAACATTACTTTCATTTAACATGTTATTTTATGAGCATATCTAGAAATTCTGAAAAATCACAATTACCACATTTATTTTTAGCAGATTAAGGGATATTTTTTATATTTTTATAGTAGTATTGTGTTATTGTGTACAGACATCTTAATTTCCGATTTTGTAGTGTATTCTGAGCTTTATTGGGAAGGGGCTTTTACTTAAACTAACTCCTGTATCAAAAATATAAATTCCAGTGCCTGTTCATTTCAGTTTTGGCAGGTGCTTGATGAGAATACCTCATTGTAAATACAGTAGTAGTTCAGAAGAAGGCATTGGTTTCCTAGAAGCTGTTGCAAGCAGTCTGATATAGGTCCTGGGAATCAAACAGGTTCTCTTCAAGAGCAGCAAGCACTTTTCACCACTAAGACATCTACTGCTCCAAACAAGAAAAGTTTAGAAAGAGTCACTTGTCATTAGTCCTTTAAGAATGGGACAATGCTTATAAATACTTGAGTTATGTCTCAAATATTTTTCATGTAACAGTAGTATTTTCATGAGTTTAAATAACTTTTAGTGGGATAATTTCTTTTTATATGTGCTGACAATGAAACCCAGAAAGTAGTATAAACTTGTTGAACTCTCACTGAGCTACAAACCCAGATAATAGTGCAGCTGATGTCTACTGAATGAGGGAAGTAATATTTACTATATACCTTTCATAGATGCTTTGAAAGGACCTTCAAAATCATAGCTAGATCAATTCTGTAAACTAATATTGTCTAGTGAATGATCATGTTTTCAATTATAACCAAGACAATCTTGGAAAGATAACTTTCTTGTAGTTATAGTTAAATTTAGCTTTGAAAAAAATACTACATAGTTCACGTAGCTCTGAAAAAATTTTCAGTATTGATAACTGTAGACACAGTGCTGTACAGCGGATCTCTAGGACATTTTCATTTTGCATAAACAAAACTCTGTAGCTATTAGATTGCTTCTATTTCCTTATCTTCCCAGCACCTGGCAATCACTGTTTTACCCTTGATTTCTGTTTTAGTTTGCTTCTCTGTTACTATTATAAACACTATGACTGAAAGAAAATTTGAGGGACAAGAGGGTTTATTTCGTTTACAGGTTATATTCCACTATGGAAGGCAACAAAGGCAGAAACTCAAGACAGGAACTTTTGGAGGTAGGAATTTAAGCAAACACTATGGATGAACAATGTTTCTTGGCTTGTTTCTGCTGACATTCTCAACTACCATACTTTTAAAAGTAATTTTATTTATTATTTTTATTTTATGTGTATCAGTGTATTGTCTGTGTGCATGCAAGTGCACCCATGACATGAAATGCCTGCAGAGGTCAGAAGACGATGTCGAATCTCCTGGAACTGGAGTTACGGATGGCTGCTACCTGCCATATTGGTTCTGGGAACCTAACCCGGCTCTTCTGCAGGATCAGCCAGTGTTCTTAACTGCTGAGTTATCTCTCCATCCCCTCAACTATCATTCTTATAATGCCCAGGCCCACCTGCCCATGGATGGCACCATCCACTGTGCACTAGACTCTCCTACAGAGTAATATAATGGAAAAAATTCTTCAGTTGATGTTCCCAGTTATCAATGTGTTGACAACCAAGATAAGTCATTGCAGTTTCTCTGAGTTTGTTTCTTTGAAGCAGTATAAGATATATGCAATTCAGCAGTATTCGTCTTTCTGTAATGGCTTATTTCTACAAAATATCCTCTAGGTTCATGTATGTTGTTGTAAATGGTAGTATTTACTTCCTTTCTTTGCATGTGCTCACATATGGAGGTATGTTCTTGTGAGTACAGGTGCACATGTGTGCTTGTGTTTGTGTATGTGTGTACAAGTTGAGGCCAGAGAAGAAATGTGAATGTGAAGAGATTAATTCTCAAATTAATAATTCTTACTAAAATAGCACTTTTAAAAGTATTTGATTTCATTTTGTACTCCAGATACTTTACTAGCTTCAAATTTGTGCCAATCTTTCTTTTCATCTAAAAGAGGAATATAATGTCAAATGCTATATTAAAAATAAGTAACTCTCTCATGACAGAAAGATCAGTGGTTTTCTGAGGGAGGGAAGAATGGCTAGAGGAACCACAATGGGGAACAAGGATATTTTTGATGGTGATAGATACTGTCATTTTCTTGATTATTTGGTGATTTCACCCGTTTTTATGTCAAACAGATCAAATTATGCCTTTTAATATCAAGAAAAATGAGTGTTTAAAAAGCATTCCTTAGTTAGCTTTCTAGTAAAGGAAGCTTTCCTTTGCATGGTCCTTCCTTTACAGTTGATATAGGTAATTTATTTCTTTTCTATATAATTAATGCATCTTAAAAATTTTTTTATCAGTTTTGAAATTTTTCTTTTTGAGAAGTTTATGCATGCATTCTATAAAATATGTCTGCCTCCTCATTTGCCTCCTGCAACTTTTCCCAATGTTTCCCCACCCAACCTCATGTCTATTTAGTGCTGCACATATGTGCATGGGTATGAGGCCATCCACTAGAGAACAGAAAGCCTATGAGTAATCAAACCCTCTGAAATGTATATTTCTCCCTCCCTCAAAAATTATCCATTGAAAATGGCTCCTCATTAGTGGGTATAGCCTGGAAATCATCTATCCCATCTGTGCTACAATTTTGGCTGACTTGATCTTGTATAGATCTTATACAGCTAACCATAATTTTTTTAAAAATTATTGTGTTTAGTTCCTCTTCTTTTGTTGTTTGAGCAGATTTATGATATTTGTAGCTTGCATCTTTACATTTATCTCAAATGCAGATCTATCCCAAAAAAGGAATATTGGGCTTATGTTTTGTACTTTCAAATAGTTCTGAATCTCTTTTCAAATTCTATGTTTATTTTTAAATTTTATTTTGTTTTATTTTATTTTTGAGGGTTTCTGATAATGTTATATTCTGAACATACAAAGGGTACAACATTAGTTAGGTTTTAATAAAATTTTATATAATTTTAATAGAATTTTCAGGGCAAACACCCCATCTGTTGTAGTTCCAATAGACTATAGTCTGCTACCTATTGCAACATGCCAAGTAACGATATGAGTAATCATGAAATACAGAGAGGGGATTTATAAAGTGCAGCCACATTGGTTAAAAGGACATATAAAATTTACAGTTACTACAAGTCTGAATTTGGGTTACTGACAAGTGAAATACTTTTAAATATAGAAAATTGGGGATAGGGAGCATGTTCTGGATAGCTTTAGTGTCAACTTGACACACCTGGGTGGTCTGTGCTCCAACTCCTGCCTCCAGGTTCCTGCCCTGAGTTCCTACCCTGGGATCCTGGATGAACTGTGACCCAGGATATGTAAGCTAAATAAACCCTTTCCTCCCCAAGATGGTAATGGTCAGAGTGTTTTGTCACAGCAATGAAGAAACAAACTAAGACAGAGCAAAAGGCCAAGTAGTATGTATAATTAGGCAATTATGATCACAGAGTTGTTCAAGCCATAATTATATTTGCTCTTGTCCTGAAATTTTGTCTAAAGAAGTCCTTATTTCTTAGAGGAATCAAGTGGTTCTCAAGAGATTACTTCTACTCCAGGTTACAGCCTCACCTCCCTGTTGGATAACTGCACTCATCTAGGAAGAAGGAAGAGGCAGCAAACTGATAAATTTTTGTCTTTCTTTGATCCAAGGTGATTGTAGGTTTAGGACAATGACTTACTTCTCTGCTTTAAGCCTTGGAGTATAATGAAATGGGTTAGACAGACACATACTTAATGATTATCCTGACTCTGCAGAGTCAGAGAGACGGAAATAAAATGAAGACAGAAATGTTGCACATGGTTACGATTTTAGCCCAAGTGGGGATTTAATGCTTTGTAGCAAAAGTGATTTTAAAGTTCCTGTTTCATCACTGTACACTCTTCAAGGGCTATCTGAGACAAGTCTGATGATTCACCTACTCCCATGTTTTATTTTTCAACTCCTGTGTCCAAGGCATGTCCTGTCTCCAGTAATAGGGTCTTGCCTACAAGTTCTGGGAGGCAATCAACAGTGGTGGCAATTGCCTGTATTATTTTGGGAGTCTTTTGGACTACCCTGACCAATATCTTGAAGGGAAGTTTCTCCTGCCTGGCATGGGATTTTTGTTATACAGTCTTCAGCTACACACATGCACTGCTGTATTTATTGTATATGTATTTTTCAGTAGTACTTTGAACTAGTACATTTCCCTCTAGTTTTTCATACTTACCTAAGCAGTATTTATCTCTCCTCTCATATACCCTGTGTAACCTTCCCTACTCACTTTCCAGTTAAAATACTTCCCATTTGCCCCATTTTCCTCTTGATAACACCTTGCCACCTACAATCATCCTCTCTTGAGCTCCTCTATCAAATATTTTGCATTCATTTATATATTCATTTGCATATGTGTACATGTGCATGCATGAATAGATCAGGGAGAACTTGAGGGAGTTGATTCTCTCCTTCCATAATCTACCTGTGTTTTGGGTTTGAACTCAGCTCACTGTGCTTGGTTGCAAGTACCTTTACCTATTGAACCATAGCACTGGTCCCAAATATTTGTGTTGTTGCTGTTTGTTTTCAAATTTATGTCATATTGAAAGTTTTCAGTCTTTGTAAAAGTGTTCTGAGATAGGATCTAAGGTGTTGAGCCTGGATTCAAACTGCAAATCCTCCTGCTTCCAATTTTGGTAAACTGGCATTATAGCTATGCACTACCATATCCAGCTCTTCTTTTTTTCAGTATAAATATAGTGTTCTGTTATTCAGTATTGTCACACATCTACATGCGACTTTATATATGGTCCTCCTTTACTTATATATTTTTAACATAAGGTCAGATGTGGGTGTCAGTCCTCTTCTTCCTCAATGTAGGTCTCAAGGATCAAGTTTCCATTTTTCCAGATTGGTGGCAAACCTTCACTCATTGACAGTCTTACTGTCCCTCATATTATATACTCTCCTATAATATTTTAACATCTTTTTTCTTTTCTTGTGTATGTAAATTTATGTAAATTGATTCCTAGATTCTTTATCTTCTAGTCATCACCTATAGTAGCACAGTGAATGTGGGCATTTTAGTTGGCTTTTCCCTTGTGAGGTCAGAAATTAACCATTTCGTAGACTCAGAAATGTTTAGCTCAGACCAATCTGATCTTTCACCTACGGTAAGTAATATGATTTTTAAGATCTGGATTTTTATACAGTCATAGTTTTCCTTGATTTTGAAAGCTCCAACAGATGATATACAGATTTTGGTAATTTTTCCTTTCTAACTATTTTTCTTATTTTTTACAGAGGTAAATTGGAATTTATTAGGAAAATGTTTTAATATAAATTTCAGCTTAGGCATTAAGAGGAGTTATAGCGACATACAAGGGTAGGACATAGTAAAAACCCTAGAGTGGGTACAGCTTCAGGAGACAGAGAATTGCCATTACTGTTTATGTTATATAGTTGTATCATTCATGTCTTCCTGTTACCAACTTTTATCGTAGTTACTCTCTATTGCTGTGATAAATACACTGATCAAAACCAACTTGGGGAGGAAAGTGTTTATTTGGTTTACAGTTCACATTTCATCATCAAGGGAAGCCAAGGCAGGAACTCAGGATAGTATCCTGGAGACAGGAGCCAAAGCATAGACCATGGAGGAATACTGCATATTGGCTTGATGTCCTGTCTTGTGCTCAGACTGATTTCTTATACAACACATGAGCCCCTGCCCAGGGATGGCACTGCCCACAGTGGGCTTGGCCCTCCAACATCACTCAACAATCAAGAAAATGCCCCTCAGATGTGCCCACACGCCAATCTATTGAAGAAATTCTTCAATTGTGGTTCCTTCTACCCACATGTGTCTAGTTGACAACTGAAGCTATTTAGCACAATTGATACTTTGTCTATCTGACACATAAATACATCACTATTGGTGCTGGGGAGATGGCTCAGCAGTTAAGAGCACTGACTGCTCTTGCAGAGGACCCAGGTTGGATTCCCAGCACCCACATGGTGGCTTGAACAGTCCTTAACTCCAGTTCCAGGGGAATCCGAAGCCCTTTTCTGACCTCCATGGCATTGCACAACAGGGGTGCACTCACACACATGCAGGCAATATACTCATACACATAAATAAAAAT
Organism: Nannospalax galili; assembly: GCF_000622305.1. NCBI lineage: Eukaryota > Metazoa > Chordata > Mammalia > Rodentia > Spalacidae > Nannospalax > Nannospalax galili. Next base: position 8,829,837 of record NW_008351466.1, on the reverse strand, counting down.
AATAAATATATACCACTATTAAATGACAGCTTTTCCATTTCTTTTCCCCAAGACATGATATCAATATTAACATCGCAGCATAAAACAGTACAAAACTACAAGTCCCACCAGAGTCTTTTTTTTTTTTAGACAGGACTGCCTTTTATTCAATGGGTGCACCATGGGACAGCAGTCTTTCTGCATGATGGAAGCAACTCTGCTGTGATTTGGGAGAGTTAGAGATAATATAGGTACTAGGGCATGAGGAAGCTGATGTAGTTGCAAGGGTCTACATGTCTCATCTTCCAGAGCCTGTTGCTCAAAAAGGATAGGCTATCTTGAGCAATAGCCTGTCTCCAACAGTTCCCCCTGAGTTCTGAGACTATCCAATCCTGGTGATTTATTGATGGGGTTAGTAGCAGTCTCAGAACCAGATGAGATCAGCAGCTATCTCAGAGGCAGCTAAGATAAGCAGCAGTTTCAAAGGACTTCTGGCTCTCTACTCTAAAACGTAAAATACTTTAAAAGTTCAAAGTGCCTTTACAAAGTCACTTAGCTGTGGGCTCCTGGAAAGTACAAAATAATTTACATATTATCTTACTTCAAAAGGGAAGAACTGGACATGAAAGTAAAATCAAAGTCTAACAAAGTAGCTCAATGTCAGACATCTGGGATTCACTCATGATCTTCTGTGCTCCAAAGGGAATGGGCAGATGCACTTCCTGGTCCTGCCATCCACAGCACACCCAGCTTGTCTCATAGGCTCAGGCTAGCTCCATTCATACCTGTGCTGCCCTTGCTGTCCTGGCATCTCCAATATGAGGAAGTCTCATCTACAACTTAGGCTGCACCTCTGCCAACCATTGGTCTTTCCTGAACTCTCAGGGTGTAAAGCTTCATGTTCTTTCCATGATCCCAACAACCCTGGGGGTTTTCACTAAAACTGAGGCCATAACTTCACAGTGTCCTTTTCTGGCCTCTCACAGAGCCAAGGCTCAGCTGCTCTCCATGACCCCTTCATGCCTTCAAAACCATTACCATATAGGAAACTCTCACACATTACCAAATTCTGCTTTCCAGCTTGAGATGGACCCTCGGTCCCTCTCTAGACACCAGTTTCTGTGTCCTGACCCTGAGAAAATAATTCCCAAATGGTTTCATCTCAATGATACTGGTCTCTTTTTATTCATAGTTTATTTTTCCACCCCAGCTAATGACCATTCATTGCCCCCACATTGTCAGTGGTTCTGGTATCTTGATAATCATGACTGGTTCTTCAGCCCTAGGTGAATAGAAACCACAGATTCTCAACTCAAAAAGACATACAAACAGCCCTCATAGTTTTGCTGCCCTTAAAGCTTCAGAGGTCAGGCCCCCATCATTCACTTCATCCATCATTTCTCTTCAGCATAAATGTCCAAGATCAACAGCAAGAACTCACTAAGCTCTGAGAACTTAATGCCTTTTACCTGGCTGAAGATCAAAATGCTTCCACAATCCTCTCAATAACTACATGATTAGATTCATCACAGAAATACCCCATTCTCAGTAACAATTTCTGTCCTAGTTATTTTCTGTTGCTGAGATAAAACTCTGACCAAAATCAACTTAGGGAGGAAAGGTTTTATTTATCTTATACCTCACAGTTCATCATCAAGGGGAGTGAAGGAAGGAACTCAGTGCAGGAAATCTGGAAGGAGGAACTGAAGCACAGATCATTGAAAAACACTGATTCTGGGCTTCTTTCCCTGAACTGTGCTTGGTCTGCTTTTTTATACAACACAGGACTCCTGCTCATAAATAGCACAGTGGGCTAGGCCATCCCACATCACAGAACAGCCAAGAAAATGCCCCACAGACACAGTCACAGGCCAGTCTAGTGAGCAAACTGCTCAATTATGATTACCTCCACCAAAATGTGTCAAGTCGACAAGTGAAGTTATCTAGAACGCTATTCATTTCTTCCTTTTGTAATTAAAAAATATTTTAAATTGTGTGTGTGTGTGTGTGTGTGTGTGTGTGTGTGTTTCAGTATAGGCATCTACACATCAGAATATATGTGGAGGTCAGAGGAAAACTCAGAGAAGTGGGTTCTCTCCTGTCACCTTTTGGGATCTAGATGTGGGAATGGTACTCAGGCCATAGGGCTATGCAAAGGCCACTGTACCAACACACCAATCTCACCAGTCCCCTTTGTAATTTTAAAAGTCTATTTTTCAGCTGTGTTGTATATATGTTCACTCTATTATTGATCACTCCAAATTTTCTACATTTATCTCTTTAAAACAAATATATTTTATTTCTAATTATGAGAGTACATTCTTTTCAGGATTGGGTTAAAATGTAATATCCTATTCTCAGCCTGTCCTGGCACTGGGTTTTTGTTTGCATTTTTTATTTTGAAATGAAATGCTTCTTTAAACGTTCATGGGTGAGACTGGAGAGATGACTTAATGGTTAAGAGCACAGGCTGCTCTTGCAGAGGATCTGGATTCAGTTTCCAGCAACCACATGGTGGCTAACAACCATCTGTAACTCGAGCTCCAGGGGATCTGACACTCTCTTCTGGTGTCTTCAGGTACAAGGCACAAGTGTGATGCACTTAAATATGTACAGGAAAATCACTCAATTAGATAAATAAAACTAAATAAAAGTTAAAAAAATTCATGAGTTTTCTTTATGGCAATCTTATGACTAGAGTTTCACTGCCATATTGAACTAGTCTGATATTTCAACTTTCCCTTACTTTTCCTTTTGTGTGGTTTTTAGTAGACTTCCTTTATCATAAGGAACATTTGACAATTGATGGCTGCTAGAAAGGTGAGAGACAGTCTCTTACAGGGATGGCACTCTTAGTGGGCTCAGTGGATGGACCCACAATGCAGGATATTTGGGGACACAGATCAGACTCTATAAGCCAATATACATGAGAGTATATTAAATTGGGTGGGGGCCATGAGGGAAGGTGCAGATATCTAAATATCATCAACATATATTGTATGAGAATTGTAAAAATACAATTAAAAATAACCTGTAAATTCCAACAGATTCTGTTCAGATACTGGTTTCTTTCTTTCATTATGCCACTTTTTATGGCATATATGTTTGACTTCCACCTCTAGTTCTAAAATCATTTTCCATTTTGATATAATTGCAATAGATCACTTTAAATAACATTCCACTATATAGTCAGTAATTTCATTATAGCAATTTTGAAATTTTTAATTTCATTTTCAAAATCAACATATATTTAAAAATATGATGAACATTTCTTGACCATTTTAATTCTTAAAAATATATATTCATTAATCATTTCTCTTCATTCACTTAGGCTTGGTCAATCTTAGTACTACAAGTCTTAAGCTTGCTTGATTGGCTTTTAATGTAGGAAGTCCATCCTCAATGTTCTGTCCACCTTCATCTGCCTAGGGTTGCAAAAGTTCAGAGCTTATTGATTTTATTTTAAGCTTATTAGGTATGACGATTTAAAATTTTTCTGAAGTTTTGTGGATTTCTGACTTTAACCTTGACTATTCTAGCAGATTATACCACAAAATATTATTTTATATCCTTTGTATATGCTCTTTAAGATGTGTGATCACTGCAGCATTTCTATCTTCTGTTTGGAAAATTTTATTCTATGTTTTTAAAGTTTTTCATTCCCATGCTTTAATAAATTTAAGCAATCTCCCTGTATCCTTAAAAATCATTCATTTAGACAGGCATGGTGGTACTCAGAGGCAGAGTCAGGCAGGTCTCTGTGAAATCGAGGCTAGCCTGCTCTACATAGCAAGTTTCAGGCCAGCATGGGGTTAAAGGGAGACTATATCTCAAAAAGATTTTTTGAAGAATTCATTTTTTCAGAGAGGAAGCTTCCAGGTCATTTACAACTTGAGAACTCCAAGTCCTTTGTCTGAAATATGTCAAATCTTCAAAAATAGGGTCTTCCCTTCAAGTTCTGGGAGGAAATCAAGGACTATGGAAATAGCCTATATGATTTTGGGAGTCTCTTGAGCTACTCTGACCAAGAACTTGAAAGGAGGTTTTCACTGCCTGTCACTGTGATTTTTGTTTTATTGCCTTTAGCTATACACATGCACTAGTGTGTGTGTGTGTGTGTGTGTGTGTGTGTGTGTATGTGTGTGTGTGTGTTTTCAGTAGGGTTTTGAATTAATATATTTTCTTTTTGTTTTTCTCACAACCTAAGCAGTATTTATCTACCTTTCTTATCTCTGCCCCTGTATAGCCCTCAATAGTCCCTCTCCAGTTAATGTATTGTATTCATCACTGATCGTTGGGAGTTGCATCTCACCTATCATCATGAAAAGATAGTGCTTAGATATGACTGATCAGTTAGCCAGAAAATTGTTCATCAAAACATTAAAAAATGGAGTTGTGAATGGACAGGAGGGCTTGAAAATTAATGATTGCAGAATCTTCTTGACAAAATAATGTTATGAAAGTGAAAGCTGATAGTAGAAATGAAAACATAAATGAATATATTTCACAAAAATTAATTTATTTTTAATGGTGGTGTAACATATATAGTTCTGTGGTTTCTAGTGCTTTGATTTGAGATGAAATAATGATTTTACATTTCATGTGTGACATCCAGAAATTTAAATTCCTTATAGACAACAACATAATAGTAAATAAAATATAATGTCATGTAACATAAATTTATAAAATATGTAATTAATAAAGTAACAACTCAGCCAATAAGTATAGCAAAGAAGGAAGCTTTTCATGCCCATTTGCTGCTGACAGATTTACTTTGCTCTAAGCTTTATCTGGGGTATATACAACCTTATATTCATTGTTTTGAGACAGGGGCTCTGTAGAGCTCCATCAAGCCTGAAATCTACCATGTAGACAAGACTGACATTGATCTCACAGAGATCTGCCTTTCTCTGGCTCTTGAATGCTGGGATTAAAGACCTGAACCACCACATCTGGCTACAACATTAAATTCTTAGCTAATCAAGACAAAATAATAATTCTTTTGCATTTACTGTAGAAAATAACTAACTAGAGCTATATGTATTTGTAATCATCAGGGAAATTTACATTAAATAATGTAGAGAAAAGTAAAAAAAAACACTGAAGACATGAAAACCAAGTGATTTACATAGAAGATGGTGCCACATGATGAGAAATTTGGGACACATGCAAAATATACAATTGTAAGTAGGTTGAGAAAAAAAAATCACTGAACTCAAATGAAAATTCAAACTTCCATATAAAATGTTTCCTAACAAATTCGGCAACTGAGTAAGAAAATAAAAAATATTTTGTTTTACTTTTTCATGTGTTTGGAGAAGTGACAAAATGGTGAAGCATATGATTAACAAAGTACATCAAAATTGCTTCTCAAGTAAAACTTGTTCCTGAAATATGCATAATTAATGTTTGACATAAGAGAAAATTAGATTTGATAATAAAAGACAGTCCAAAACTTATACAATGAAAAGAGTTGTGCAAGATGCCAATCAAATTTTGCAAATAGGATTGCATATGCTTCTTGAAATAGAATCAGTTAGCATATGGCAAGCATTGTTCCTTGATTGAGTCATATGGCAAGCTAAAATAGCTAGATGGATAGAGTTAGTGCCTAGTGAGATAGCAGCGTAACCTAAAGTAGCACAGAAATAATCTGAACAAAAGTTTAGTGTAATGTAAACAAAAATGACATGTGCTAAGCAACAATGCCAACCATTAGTTTTTTGAGATCAAATAAAAAATTATTTCAATAGACTTACTCCTGAAGAGCATTTAGGAACACAAATCAGTCTCTAGGTCATCTTATAAATATAAGAACACTGAATTGGGGGGGGGCAATGGGAGGAGGTGCACAGAGGGGAGGGAATATAAATACTGTATTGAATGAAAATCATAAAAATTAAATTCAAAATGTTCATTTAAAATATTCTCTAATGATTTTAATAAAACTCTGCTTACAAAAAAACTTCCATTTTAAAACATTCTTCTTTAATTTTCAGTTTTTATTGAATTTTGAGATTTTCATACAGTATAGTTTGATGGTATTAAGATCCTCTGGATTACTCACTTACCCATGTCTATACTGGGATTTCTGTCTGCTTTGAGCTTACATGGAACTTGTGCATGCTATAACCACTGTTGTGAGTTGATATGAGTAACTGACCAGCTGTCTGGAAGACTCTGTTCCCTTGTGGTCATCCACCCACTCTGGCTCTTAAAAATCTTTCTGCCTCCTCTTCCACAATGATCCCTGAGCTTTGGGAGGCAGAGGTTTCTAACAGGTTTCCTAATCAGGGAAATGCACTTTCGCCTCTTGTTCTCTGCTTATTGGCCAAACCTTAGGAAAATATCATGTTTTGATAAGAAAAACAGTCATATAACTCTGCCAATAGTTTTTAAATGTCGAGTTTTTACAAATGTAATAATTCTCAAGTATCAAGAAAAAAACCAATACCATAGAAATTCTAAAAGAATAAGACAATAGCTTCCCAAGGTTAAATGCTGACATTGGTCTAAATGGATCTGAACTACTGTGTAGATAAAATTGTCAGAGAAGTATAAACTGAATTATAAGGGATTCTGTAGTGTAAAATATAACTGTGAAGCAAGTTGGGAACATGAGTAAAGTAATAGAATTTGTCAATGATACAGTACATATTCACTCATCGTGGAAGAAAAATATTTGAAAATTGAAAATATGTAGCATGTCGTCTTTACCCTAGAAAGAGGATTTTGTGTGATTCATGAACATCCATCTACTCACCCAGACAGGGAACCAATCACAGACCAAAGTAAGGATAAAAAGAAAGTCCAACTTTGTGAACAAATGAGTGTTATTAGGATTTTTGCAAGAATATAGGTCAGAGGTTACTTACAGTAGAAAAATTATTCAAAGACATCTGTATCAACACTCCACCCCAGTATGTACAACAGCTCAAAAAAGCAGGAAACCTGGAGCACACTGCACAACCTTTCAGGAGTTCAGTGGATTGAAGAATGTTCTTTCCAGGTAGCACAGTTGGTCCCACTGGTCTCTCTGCTTCTTAAAGGCAGCTTGGCTTCTCTAACAGTATTTCTCCACAGTCTTTGAAACAGAGGGGCCCACTGAACTGGTACTTCCCGAAGCTATTTAGTTGTTTACTGCTGAGCTTAAGGAGCTTCCCTGCAGGATGTAATGCTTCACCTCTATCAAAATATCCTATTAGAAAAAGCTCAAGAGAGGGGAACTAGTAGGATATAGGTGTTATCAAGAAGAAAATGGAGAAAATGGGGATAATTTAACTGGGGAGGGAAGAGGGAGGATTAGAGAGGTGGAGAAAGAGGAGAGGCAAACAATGCATAGATGGCATGAAAAACCAAAAGGAAATATATTTGTTCAAAAATCTACTGAAAAATGCACACACACACACACACTACTGCATGTGTAATGCTGAAGGCTGTTTAACAAAAAAAGTGGTGCCAGGCAGGAGAAATTTCCCATTGAATTCTTGGTCAAAGTAGTTCAAGAGACTCCCAGAAAGACACAAATTATTTCTGTAACCCTTGTTTACCTCCAAGAACCCATGGCCTGTGCTCTGACTAGCTCAGATTCTGATACCTGATATCAATGTCAGGTATGTGCTTCATGCAATGAAGTAGACCTTAAATCCAATTAGAATGAGTTGGTTACTCCTACAATGTTCATGCCACTATAACACAAGTAAGCATTTCTTCCAGGTCAGTTGTTTTTGTAGTTCACAGTTTTCACAGCTGGGTAAGGTTAATGCTAAATTTTCTCATCAAATAGCTTGCATAGCACCTAGCAGCACTATGAAAGCAAGGCAATTAAGATGAGGTTTTGAAGTCACCACCAGCTTGATTTCTACTTGTTTGTTCTATAGCTCATGTTTGTAGTGCCTTCAAAAATAGAGTCTTAACATGAAATTCTGCTTGGTAAACAACAGAAGGGAGAATGACCAGTATATTTTGATGGTCTGTAGAATTCCTGGCAAACAGCTTCAAAATACAGAATCCATTCCTGTTATTGGACTTTTATTTTGCATGCCTGTTATCTAATAGGGACTTTTATGTTGCATGCCTATGTGTTGGGAGCCTGAGTCTCAGCATGTTGGTAGACTGAGTCTCAGCCGCTTCTCAAAACTGCTGGCAGACCGGCAACTTTCCATTCTGCCCGCAGCCTTGGCCCAAAACCTTGGCTCACAGCCAGGGCTAACAACCTTGGCCCACAACCTTGGCTTACAGCTGGGGCCCGCAACCTTGGCCCACGGCCTTGTTCTCTTTTCCAGTAAACAGCCCTGTTCTCCAGTATCAGTAGATTCCTCCCTTAAAGTACGTCAGGGCCCCTGTGTTCAGAGTGCGTCAGGGCCCCTGTGTTCTGATTGTTCTCATTCTCTACTTAAACTCATGCTTGTGCTTCAATAAACGAGACTTGATCAGAATCCTGTCTTGTCTCCATTTCTCTTGTCCTTGCCTCATTTTCATCCCCACCCCCCAATCCAGGTACCCCATTGCAGACCCCGTGGGCTGGGGCACCTATGGTGTCTAGTTACCCTGTTATAAGGTAACTCCTTTTATTTTCTTTTTATAACGTATATGAATAGACTTTAAATAGATTCTATAGTGAAGCCTCCCCTATACCCAGCACAAGAGGTAAAGATTTTGCCATGCACAACCTAGAATGTCAGGGGAGGGGCTAAGGGGATGTAGTCACTCAGAGAAGACTGAAATTGTAGCCCAACATCAGGAAGTCCTTCATGCTCTACTCTGATCCACCATCAGCTTATAACCAGCAGAATGTGGAATTGTGGCTCTTGGTAGGGGTACAAAGATTGAGGCTCATGAGAAGGTACTACAGCTCTAGCACACAAGAAAGGACCGCATGTACAGTTTCATGCAAGGGGACCACAGCTCAGGCTCACAGGAGGTACCAGAGTTCATGTTCACAGGAGGAGACCAAAACTCTGGCTCATGGAGCAAGGACATTACTCCAACTCCCTGGGTGGGACCACACTTCAAGCTCATGAGAGGGGACCATAACTCTTGGTTTACAGGTGCAATCCATGACTCCAGGTTCATGGAATGGGACCACAGCTCTAGCTTATGTGAGAGGACCACAAATCTGGGAAGGCATAATAGCTCCACGTTATGAGAAATGACCATATCTCTGGCCCATAGGAGGGGCCAAAGCTCCAGGTATATGGAGCTCCACAGCTCCAAGATGATGGGAGGAGGTCACTGGTCCAACTCACAAAAGGGACCACAACACTAGTTCACAGGAGGCCACCACATCTCTACATCACAAAAGGGGACCACAGCTCCACATCACAAAAGGGGACCACAGCTCCAGGTTTATGGTAAGGGACTACAGCTCCAGGTTCACAGGATGGATCAGGACTCCAGAACCATGAGAGGGGATGACAGCTCCAGCTCACTGGAGGGGACAGGAACTCTGGCTCACTGGAGGAGACCACAGCTCCAGCTTTATTGTGTTGTGATCTGAAAGAAAACATGTAATTATTTCAATTTTGCTTGATTTGTCTTTTATATTTGCTTAGGTTTATTTTGGAACCCAGTATGTGTTCAATTTTAGAGAAAGTTCCATGAGCTGCTGTGTAGAATGTGTGTTCTTTCATGCTTGGGTGGAATATTCTGTAGATGTCTGTTATGTCCATTGAATGTATGATATCATTTAATTCCAAGGTTTCTCTGCTTATTCCATGTCCAGATGACCTGTCTATTGAAGAGAGTATGGGACTGGAGTAATCTACTATTATTGAGACGTGGTTAATCTACATTCTGAAGTCCAGTAGTACTGTTTTTATGAAATTGGGTGCACCAGTGTTTGGTCCATACATATTCATGAATTTTTCATTTTCTTGCATCAGTTGTTCCCTTGATCAGAATGCAGTGACATTCTTTTGATCAATTTTTTAACTTGAAGAGTAGTTTGTCAGACAGTGAATAGCAACTCCTGCTTGTTTCTTACTGCCATTTCCTTAGAATAATTTTTATATCCTTTCATCCCAACGTGGTGCCTATCCTTAGAGGTAAGGTGAGTTTTCTTGTAGAGAACAAATACATGGATTTTGTTCCTTAATACATTCAGTTTGCCTATGTCGTGTGTGTGTGTGCATGTGCGTGTGTCTGTGTGTCTGTGTGTCTGTGTCTGTGTGTCTTTGTGTGTCTGTGTGTGTGTTTCCCCCTCCCAGCAGTCAACAATTGCTAAAAGTTCCTTACGTTTGGTTGGGATTCCTTATATACTTCCCTGTGTCTATGTTGGGAGTTTATGTGGTTGAGCTTGCACAAGTCTTGTGGATGTTGTAACTATTGCTATTAGTTTGTATGAGTAACTGACCAGCTGTCTAGAAGATGTTATTTCCTCGTGGCCATTCTCCCCTTCTTAAAATCTTTCCTCCTATGGCTCCTGAATAATCCCTGAGCCTTGGGAGACAGAGGTTTGAAATAGGAGTCCTACTTATGGAAAAGAAATCCATGCCTTTTTATTTTCTGTAGATTGCTCAATTGTGGATTTCTGTGTTAATCACCATCTGCTACATAGTGAAACTTCTATGGTGAGAGTTGAAAGATGCATTCATTTTATGTGTAGAGCTTAAATTGAGAATCTGTCACTTGGGGTTAATCATCTCACAAACATTTATTCTCTGTGTTTTACCAGTTCTGGAACTCTATAGTGGTCTCCATCTGTTGCAAAAAGAAGCTTCTTTGATGACAACGGGAAGGTCTCCCTGACTCTATATTGACTGGGGAGCTGAGGCCATTGTTATTTAGAGTTATTACTGAACGGTGTCTTAGTTACTTTTTACTGTGACAAAAACACTGAACAAACCAACTTGGAAAGGAAAGACTTTATCTTCTGTCTTCCAGATTATAGTTCATCACTGAGGGAAGTCAGGCCAGGAACCTAGAATCAGGAACTACAGCACAGACCACAGAGTAATGCTGCTTACTGGGTTGCCCCTCTGTCCTGTGCTTAGTCAATTTTCTGTTTTTCAGTCTTTTATTATTTATTTATTTATTTATTTATTTATATGAGTGTGTTCCCTGCATGTATGTAAGTGCACCCATGTTCTACAATGCCTGCAGAGGTCAGAAGTGAACATTAGGTGCCCTGGAATTGGAGCTACAGGCAGCTGTTAGCCACCATGTGGGTGCTGGGATTCAAACAAGTCTTATGCAAGAGCATCCAGTGCCCTTAACCTCTGAACCATTTCTACAACCCTGCGTAGTCAGTTTTCTTTTCCAACTCAAGATCAGCTGCCCAGGGGTGGAACCACCCACAGTTGACTGAGCCCTACCATATCACTCAAGAATCAGGAAAACTCCCCTCGGACATGACCAAAGGCCAATTCAGTGGAAGAAATTCCTAAGTTGAGGTTCCTTCTACCCAGGTGTGTCAAGTTATAAACTAAAGCTGTCTAGCAGAAAAAGTATTGGTTACTGTCATTTTATTTTCTATTTGTGTTCTTAGTCTTATTCTGTATTTCCATTATTGTTACCATTCTTTTCTTTCTATAAAATCTTGAGCATTGTCATTTCTTTCTTCAGTCCTTTGTATTGCTTTGAGTATTCTCTGCAGAACTTGTTTGGTGGACATGAATTCTTTTAGCCTATTTGTATCATGGAAGATTTTTCTTTCCCCTTCGACTATAATAGATAGTTTTTTCTGGGTAAAATATTCTGGGTTGGCCTCTATGATCATTTAGGTGTTGGAATACTTAGGTTCAGGCACCTCTGCCTTTTATAGTCTGTAGTGAAAAGTCAGCTGTAATTCTGACGGGTTTTCCTTTATGTGTAACTTGTTTTTCTCTTGCAGCTTTCATTACCCACCCTTTGTTCTGTAACTTTAGTGTTTTTACTATGATATGCTGTGAGAAGCTTCTGTGCTGATTCTATCTGTTGGGTGTTCTCTGTGCTTCTTATTTCTCTGTAGATGTATATTTCCTCAGTTTAAAGTAGTTTTCTTTCTTGATGTGAGATTCTTCTCCTTCATCTATGCCTATGTTACATACATTTGGTCTTTTCATGGTGTCCCATATTTCCTGCATATTCCATTCTTGTGTTTAAAAAAAAATTTCATAATATTTGCAGTCCAATTCTTCAACTTTCTTGACCAGTCTTGATTTTCTGACTTCCATTTCATTCATTCTGCTTGCGGGGCTTTCTCCTGCTGTTTCAACTTGACTTACTGAATTTTTCAATTCTGTCTTCATTGCAGCTGGAGGTTTTTTCAACATTTCTATTTCTTTTGTGAATTCACTTTTTCACATCCTAAATTGATTTTGTCATTTCATTCAGACATATATTCATATTTACTCAAGTTTCAGTTGAGTTTATTCCTATCCTCCATGAGTTTGTTTCTTTGTGTGTTCTTTAAAGTCATTGAATTCTTTGATCATGTTTATGATTGTTCTTCTAAATTCTGCATTCTGGAGTTTGTTTGGGTTGTTAAACTTGTAGTACAGTTCTCTAGTACTGCTGGGTGTTGAAGGGGATATATTATCTTTATTCACATTATTTGTTATTTTTGTTTTGTTGTCTTGGCATATGGAAACTCAGGCCTGTCTTTGTTTAGTTGAAGTTTGGCTCTGTTTATATTGTTGATATAACTTGGTTGTTTTCTGATAAGGTATGAATATCTAGTTGGTCTGTACTTCAGGTTCTCACTTTTGATTTTTTATTGGTAGGACAGAATCATTCCAAGATGGCTAGTCAAGAATTCTCTATCAGAGCAAAGGGGTCTAGACCCAATTCGAGACTATGGGGATTCAGTGACCAGGTTCTGGAAGACTAATCCAGAGCTCTGAGAAGGGAGGAGTAGGAGGGGAGCTAGGCCCAAGGCAGGAATGGGGACAGCATTAGGAGGGTCTAACTAAGCAGTATAAATGTGCTACCTGGATCATGGAGAATGTACCTGGTCTCAGAACAGTGAGATCAAGAAAAGGTTGGAGGGATATGGCTTATGAGGGTAGTCTGGAGATGTCTGGTAAGACAAGTAGGAGGGGTCTAGACACAAGGTGTGGGAGTGGTTTGAAGTGGGTCTAAATTTAGGTTCACTTGTATGTTTTTTAGATGACTTTCATTCTGTAAAACATTCAGAGTTTAGCATTGTGTTATCCAAGAAACTAAACCTTTTTGCAGAGGGCTGGCAAGATGACAAAGCAAGATCCTGAGGCACCATCCCATGACAGTGAAACCATTAATGTAACCTTGGGGGAGTACTTTGAATATTCCCATTATTGACCATTCCTATTCAATGTAAATTGGTCTTAAGAATTAGCTGCTAAGGGAATACTAAAAAAAAAATGCATTAACAGGGTCTAATAGAACTTGGAAGAACTCCATTGCTATACCAGTTGCTCAACCAAAAGAGCAATTTGGCCATGCCAGAATGGAAAGGGAAAATACTGTAGCTGTCTATAATCTATGGTCATTGTCAAAGAGCTGTCCAACTTCTCCACAGTCCATACTGGGTTATTAAAAGGGCTCTGGGTGTGTGAATAATCTCCAAACAGTTTAGCTCCTGAGTGGTTTCTCTAATTTTATCATATTTCCTAGGAATAGGCAAATTTATAGGTTTCCATTTTGCCCAACAATGAATGACTGCCTTCAGAGGTCACAATCTTAGGAGAAACTCTCCAGTGGTGATATGCAGAGTTAGCTCCAATGATACATATACCCCAAAATGTTCTCCTGTTGTGAAGAAATGCATAGCCTATCCTCTTGAGGGGGATAATTACCAATTCCTGGGATAAGCTTGTCACTTTTTAATCTGCATTTTCTTTACTTTTTGGCAAGACAGCATCTCTATTTTATTCTTTCTTATTCTAATTTACCCATCAAATCAGAGACTAACATGGGGGACACTAACCACAAGAATTTTCCTGTTTTAAATCCTCCCTCATGCAAGTGAGTTCCTGTCAGGCAGCCATCTCAGCATCAGTTGGGAACCCTGGGGGCTGGGAAAGAAAGAGACTGCTTACATGGCCACAAAACCTCTGCAGCAGCCTGCTGACTCTTTTGTCCCTTGCTCCTGTAAGGCCCTCTGACCAGATTAGTATAGGCCTAAGTATGGTTATTAAACACCCAAGAAGGTTAGTTACACCAGTCTTCTAATTTTAATTACTGTGTAATGTATAGATAAAGCTTGAACAAAACTTCAAACATTCTTGAATAAACCTTGACTGAACATATATTTTGTTTTTTAAATTAGCCTTTATAAAAACTCATTTTAAGTAAAGGTTTGACTGAGATTTTACCTTAGAAATTTTAAGGTTACTTTAGTAGATTTAAGAACATAAAGGGCTATTCAGATAATGTAGCAGAAGTGGACCTAAGTCAGAAAAAAAAGAATTTAACATCAGAGGTTGACTAGGCATAACCAATGAAAAGAATTTAAAATAATTTTCTTAGATCTGTTTTAATGAAGGTTGTTCTACAAAAAAGCAGTCTCCTTTCTTTATCAGCCCTGGGGGGGGGGGTCCACATATCCCTGATTTACAGTTTCAGAAGGAAGGGGGTGGAGAATCATATTACTTTCATTTAGACAGGAAATAAGCTGATCAGGATCCAAACCAAGTTCACTGAAACAGTTTCTTTTGAACTGTAACTATCTGGTACAGGGAGGCAAAACCCACCTCTTCTTGAGCCAGAGTATTTTGTTATGGGCAAAAGAAAGCACCCTGTCTTTTAACAACAGCCTAAAGCAAACCTGCTCTGACCTTCAATAATGAATGCTTGTAGTCAGTTTGCTTTGTCCTTTTATTTAGTCTAGGATCCCAAATCATGAAACATGGGTATTTCCACCTAAATTAACCCAATCTAGAAATCTTCCACAGACATGCTTAGAGACTTGTCTCTTCAGTGATTCTAGATTCTGTCAAGTTCACAATCAATATTGACCAACACAAGTTCATCCCTTGTTAATTTGGCATCCAAACATATCACATCTCTGCCATAGCTTTCCACTCTTTGTTCCTGTGGGCTCATGGCCACCTCATAATGTAAAATGTATTCAATCCAGTTTCAAAAATCCTAATATTCTATAAAAGTTCAACAGTGCTTAAATTCCAAAGACATAGGGAGGGAATGGCTAGAAAGATGATTCAAAGGCTAAGAATATGCACTAATGTTTCAAAGCACTTTTCAGTTCCCAGCCCAAATGTTGAATCGCTTAAAAGTGGTACTAACTCAAACTCCAGAGAAATCCAATGCAGACTTCTTGTATCCACAGGTATTCCATATATGTGCAAAAGCCCACACTCAAACACACAAATAGATACATACTTAAAATAATGAAAATATAATCTAAACAAAGATTACAGATTCCTGTAACACTCAAGGCAATCTTTCAAATGTGAGCTACTATACACTAAAAACTAAAACAAAAACAAAATAAAAAATAAGTTACATACTTCCAACATGAAATGGTGCAATGATTAAACCTTCCCATTCCTAAAGGGAGGAAATATGGGGTAACATGGAAAGATTGGGCCAAAAAAGGCCCAAAACAGCAGGGATAACTCCAAATACTAGTGCTCAATGTTAAGTATTGTCTGTGGCTTCTGATGAAAATCATATCAGCTCCAAACTGCTTTTAGTTGATGTCTTAGTTTTTTGTCTTGCTGTTATGATTAAATTCTCTGACAAAAACAAATGAAAGGAAACAGCTTCCTTCTCTTTCTTTTTTCTTGCTTTTGTGGGGGCTTGGCAATACCTATTACTAAGTTAATTTTTAAAATGAATTTATTCAGAATTTCATATTCATATTTGGATCATATTCATCTTTCGCCTATCTCCTAGATATTTTGTCTTTTTTTTTTCAGATCTGAGGACTTAACCCAGGGCCTCACGCTTGCTAGGCAAGCGCTCTACCATTGAGCTAAATCCCCAACCCCCTATCTCCTAGATAAATCCAACCTACCCTATCCACCCAACTTTGTGTCCATGGTGTTTGTAAACTTATCAAGAGCAGTTTGTGTTCCCATATACAAATGTATGACTATCCACTGGAGTGTGGTTGATCTACCAGGGACCATACTCCACTCTCTCTCTCTCTCTCTCTCTCTCTCTCTCTCTCTCTCTCATCTCTCCCTTGCTCAGTAGCTATCAGTTACCAAAAGATCCTCAGTCATGGGTGGGACTTTAAAGCCACCTTTTCTCTCCTTGCTGTGATTTCATCTAGCTTGGCTAGTGCAGGTCTTATGCAGGTTTTCACAAATTCTGTGAGTTCTTATGTGCAAT
Organism: Nannospalax galili; assembly: GCF_000622305.1. Classification (NCBI taxonomy): domain Eukaryota; kingdom Metazoa; phylum Chordata; class Mammalia; order Rodentia; family Spalacidae; genus Nannospalax; species Nannospalax galili. The sequence continues at coordinate 8,813,598 of NW_008351466.1, read as the reverse complement.
TCTGCCTCTTACAGTCTTCTCACTCCCACTTCTAAGACTGAGGACTGAGGACTTAGAAGTTTCACATTGGTCAGTTGTATGTTTCTGTGTTAACTAACATCTATTGCAGAATTAATCTTCTCTGATGAGGACTGAGAGATGCACTAATCTGTGCATATAACAATGTCATTATGTGTCAGTTTAATACTATTTCTGTTTAGCAGAATAATAGTAATAGCTTTTCACCTAGGCCTATGATCTGTCTAATTACAAGTTCTTGACCCCAGTAATGAATCCTGCCATGAGTTTCATTTTCTGGAACAGGCCTTAAATCCAATCAGAAAGTCTTTGTTTACTACAATATTTGAGTCACTATTGTACCAATGGGCATATCTTGCAAAGAAAATCATTAATATAACTAACAAGTTCACAGTAGGGTAAGTATGATTATTACTTTTCTCATGTAGGAATGTGCATAATAACTTCCAGTACTATAAAAGCTAGCCACTACGGATGATGCTTTGAAATCAGCACCAGTTTGTTATGTCCATGTTCTATGACAAAAGTATGAGGTGTTTTCAGCAATACAGTCTTACTGTAATGTTTTAGAGGGTAACCAAGCACAATGGAAAGGGTCTGCAATGTTTGTAGGTTTATAGGTCTATGGGTCTTCACGGTACAAGAAGTAATTCACTCCTGGAACTGGGCTTTTTTTTTTTATTTGTCTTTGGTGTCTAGAAGGGTGTCTGTTGATCTATTATGGGAT
>NW_008351466.1:8795724-8812820 GCF_000622305.1 Nannospalax galili | reverse complement strand
TTCAAATGAATAGATAATCCTAATATAAGCAGATGATATATAGATAGACAGGATAGATAGGTGATGGATACATAAATAGATGGAAATTTCTACATTATTAAATTTCCATATAACTTTTTTGAATGATATCTCCCCATATTCTCTTCTCTACCCTGCTCTCCCATGCCCCACATCAATTAACACTAACTTTCACATTGCTTCCCATTTACTCATTTATAAAACTGCATTCTTTATCTATTCATTTGAAAGATTACACCCCCCAAGGCCCCTTATTAAATTTCTTCCCTGTTGTTGGATGAACATGCCTTCTGCGTGGCAAGCCAGACTGGCAGGCAAATGGATAGATACCTTCTTCTCTAGCTTCTCTGCTGCTTATGTCAAACTGGTTGGACCCTAAGATGTTCCATAGGAAGGGAGGGCAGAGGGAGACAGTTACCCCTCCTACCCAATCAGCCAGCCTTAACAGCATGAGATGGAGAGACTAAGGGGTAGACACAGGAAAAGCAAGAGAGAAAGAGGATGTTTCACCATCTTGGGCCAGAGACCATAGGTCTGGAAGCCACAGAAATGTAGGGAAAGAAAAAATAGCCCAAGGGTGCTCATTCTTTCTGAATAGTCCCTCATTGCCATCATGTGCTCTGTTAGTAAGCCCAATAAATATTTTTATTCCCTAAACTATAGTTTGGAGGAATATTTTCTCAGTTTTGTCATAAGGACGGCGCAGTGGGTCTGGAAGCCGAGATCACATGCGTGCCTCCCAGAAGTAAATTTGAATTATAATTGGTGTAGTATGGCAAGATACAACAAAACTCAGGATTTGGGGAAGAGCAGTGATGATGTCTCTGATATGGAAAAAGACTGAAACAAAGTTGGATGAGGGGAGAGTATGGGCAGAGGAAATATTGACATCGTGGGCTATCCCCACAAGCTTACTGGGGATAGCAACATGCATAATGCAATGGATAGTGAAATCAGTAACTATGATGAGGCCACCTAAGCAGACAGGTTCAGTTGGGGAAATCCGGGAATGGCAGCCATCTTGTAAATGGTATAAAATACGGTGACTGCTTGAGAATGGGGGCTGCTGCTGTACACATATGAAAATTCTTTTAGGACTATGGAAGGTTTAGAAAAATTTTATAAGCCACGGAAGCAGAGCTGGGACCAAAATTTAAATAATAGCAGCCACTGAAGCCCACTGGCCACTTCTTTATATAATAAAAGATTTGTCCAAGGTAGAGGCTATAGATGGGGTGGGGGAGTGAAAGATAAAGGAGCAGTTACAAGCCTCTTTTGTATTGGCCTTGGACCTTGCCAGTGGTCTGCATAAGAGAGAAAAAGAACTGGAGATTTTAACTTGCCACTCCTTAAGGCTAGGGGAACAGAAAGCGAAGGAAGCAAGATTTGTGCCTAATCCAAGTTCCTAAAGAAAAAATTGACAAAAACCAAATTCTGTGCTAAGGAGTTTCTCGAAGTCTTTTAAACCTGATGACTAGTTCACAAAAGGTAGACAAAAGATAAAACTGTTCCAGAAGTGAATGAGGACCCCTGAAAAAGAAACAAGGTATGTTTCTCTCCTGAGAAAAGGTGGATTAGGGGTAGAGGCAGGTTTCCTTCCCCAGCAACCAAGTACGGTAAATGGAAAGACAGCAGATATGGCTACGGCCAGGAGGCAGACCTAGGGCCTATCTGACTCAGGGAGCCAACAGGTACATCAGGGACAAGAGGGCCCTTATTCCTCCTTAGGCCTGTGCAGGGTTAGGCAACTTGAGTCAGCACCAATGAGTTCATTAAAAATTAAAAGATACAGAAATGCTCCATGTAAAATCCCCAGGATGTGGAATGACTCCAAAAAGAAAACTAAAGAGTAAGAATTAAAGTTCATACCTCTTATGGATGCTATGGTACCCAACATAGATCTGCTGAGAGAACAATTAATACAAATGGAAAAAATCTTTGCATCCTGTGTTAGACCTTATCTGTGTTTAATTTAGTATATGTTAACCTCTGAGTGTTTTACAGATATGAAACCCATTTTGAGAGATATCAAGTACACCTGAGGAAACAAAGGCGAGCTATAGCTGTAAAAGACCTGGGAGCTTTATGATCACGTAAGACACAAGTGATACCCACCAGAATGGTTGGGAAAAGTCAACAACTGCCTAATCATGTAGATGCCTGACTAAACAACAAATATCTTATAAAAATAAAAATAGAAGCTCCCCAAAACTGTAAGACTGTTAACTAAAAATTCCAGTACCAGGGTGGGTTGCCACCCCATGATCTGTTGGCCAGAGAGACCCTGGAGGTCCTCAGAGTAACAAAAGCTATTGCCACTAATGTCAGTTGCATACCAGGAAGAGTGAGTAAGGCCCTGTTGCTGAAGACACTGCATGATGTGAGCATGGAAGAGAGAGAGAGAGAGGAAGCCGAAACTAAGCTGGAAATTCCTAGCCACTGGATGGATGGCTTTCATAGTTCCAGAAGGCACTATGCAGATGCTTGGGGAAGAATTCTCCCCTATAACTCTGTTCAATGATGGACCGCATGTGCTGCATGCTATTGACATGCCAAGCAAGATATGCTACCTGCTAGTGCAATAGTGGCTCAACTAATGTATGTACAACCAACAAATTTCTGATTGGACATAGGCCCGCTCCTAGGTGTGGAACACGCATCTGGTCTGCAGACCAGGCCAACACCCTGTGGCAGGGGAGATTATAGACCCCAATGAGGTAGCCACTGCAAGTGTTCTGTTAAATGAACGTAATGCACCTGTTAAGGTATCTTCTAAGCATTTGTGTTTACACCCATAGGCTAGATTATTACAGTAGTCCATGTTCATTTAGAAGTTTCTGCTTCTTTTCATTTGTCTTTATAGTAGAAAATATACCACTGAGATGAATCAGCAGCCACATCTTGGAAACAAATAATGAGAAGGCCCAGGAATTCAACATCTTGCCACAATAGAAGAAAAATTATCCTGCATCTGTCACCCCTTCCAATGCTCAGGGATATTTGCAGGAGAGGCTAGTGGAAAGACTGCAAGAAATGGAGGAAGGGGTGGAATGTTGGATAAGTTTGTCCTCCACATGGCAAGCTGGACTGGCAAGCAAATGAATAGATGCCTTCTTCTCTATCTTCTCTGCTGCTTACATCAAACTGGTTGGACCCTAAGACTCTCCGCAGGGAGGACAGAGGCAGACAGTCACCCCACCTGCCCTATCAGCCAGCCTTTAACCAGATGAAGGGGAGGGACTAATAATAGATACAGAAAAAGCAGGAGAGGAAGAAGGTGCTTTGCCATCTTGAGCTAGCAGCCATAGGTCTGGAAGCCACTGAAATCTAGTGAAAGAAAAAAAATAGCCCAAGTGTGTGCATTCTTTTTAAGTAGCCCCTCATCACCATCATATGTTCTGTTAGTAATCCCAATACATTTTTTACTCCCTAAACTGTAGTTTGGAGGAATATTTTCTCAGTTTTGTTATAGGGACAGTGCAGTGGGTCTGGAAGCCAAGACCATGTCATCACCTCCCAGCAGTAAATTAAACTTACATCTGTATGGGTATTCCAAATGACACAAACATTTTTAAAGTTTCAAAGCTAGCATCCACATGAAAGAAAATGTGTTTTACTGTTTCTGTATCTGCGTTACCTTAATCAGTATTTATTTTCCCCTGTATTTACTTCTGAATTTCACAATTTTCATTTGCTTAATAATGTGAGGTGAAAGAAAATATGTTTTATTGTTTCTGTATCTGCGTTACCTTAATCAGTATTTATTTTCCCCTCTATTTACTTCTGAATTTCACAATTTTCATTTGCTTAATATTGTGAGGTGCTTCACTAGAGAAGACCATTCAAAGTTTTGCTGAATGAAAGTTGTTACTGGCCAGGGACTACACAAGGGTGTCAGAACCCCAGTGCTATGAGCCATCTCTGTAAGCTTTTATACAGAGAAATTATAACCAGGGATGAAAAATTTAAGTTTCCAAGAATACAGGTGCAAAGCACCCTTAAAAATTTCAATTCTATTAAGTAATAATTACTATTTTGGAGACACAAGACAAACATAACCTACAGAAACCATAAATCTGCAGTTATCTGATTCTCTACAGGTCATGCTGACCTGTTCACAAGACAACCGTGGTCCAACTGACATGTGTTCCCATGCCCTGGGCTAACTGTCTGATAATTTCAGAGACTAGAGTCAGCCTAAACTTTAACATGGTGTAGCTATGGTCAAGAAGGTGCCATATTACAATAACAGCTGACTAATATTTCACTGTGCAGATATACCACATTTTAGTGAACGATTCAACAGTTCATAGGCATATAAGCTGTTTCCATTTTGGAGTTTTAGTGATCAGAGAAAAAATGAACATGAATTAGCAAGTATCTGTACTGGGTATAGAGTTCTTTGGGTCTATGCCTAAGAGTAGTATAGCTGATTCGTATGGTAGATCTATTTCCAGATATTTTCTTTTTCAGAGCCAACATCATTTCCTTACATACTTTTTGAAAATTTCATATATGAGTATTCTATTTGCATTATTTCAAAGACCCTCAGCCCCCTGCCAACTTCAACTCCTCCAAGGTCTCAACCTCCCTCACAGCTTTTTGTCCTGTTCTTTTATTTTTATTTTTATTTTTGTCTTTTTGAGACAGTGTCTCCCTGTAGCCCCAGCTGTCCTGGAACTCACTATGTAGACCAGGCTGGCCTTGAACTCACAGGGATCTGCCTGCCTCTGCCTCCCAAGTGCTGGGATTAAAGGCGTTCGCCACCATGCCCTGGCCTGTTCTTTTATTTTTACTGTTAAGTATAGTGCTTGTGTGTACATGTATCTAGGACCGACCACTAATGTTAGGTTAATCTTTCAGGGATCTATATTCTGTAAAAAAACAATTCTTCTTCCCTTGGGATCCATTGAGTGCCTATAGTAGTTCATATTGAAGTAGGACCCATGAAATTTTCTCCATTCAAACTGGCTTGTTAACTGGTTTTTCATTGTGCAGATCTTGTCATGCTACAGTACTATGGATACTTCATAGGCCCAGCTTCCTTATAATTTCTGGAATAAATTAAGTAGAAAACAGTGTCTTGTCCCTCTGGCTCTTATGGTCTTTCTTCCTCATTTTCTAGTAAGTTACATGAGCCTTTAAGTGCAGAAATTCCCTGGTAAATATGTCACTTAGGGATGCGCTCTTAATATCCACTTGTCTACTGTGTTTGAATATATGTTAAACTTTCTAATAGTCTCGAACTGTGTAAGAAGAAGTTTCTTTGATGAATGGTGAGACCTATACTTGTCTGTGAATGTAAGAGATGCAATGTAGTCTATAGTAAAATATTATATTAGTTTAGGAAAGTGACAGTTATAAGGTCTTCTCTAAGGTCAATGGACTCTCAAATCATGTGTACTTGGCATGTTTACAGTATCATGCATGAATTACCTCTTACTGAGTGGACCTTAAATATAATTAGAGAGCTGATGATTACACCTAAGATAATATATCCACTAGTGTATCAATAGAGATAATTTGCTGAGCTGGTTATTTTTGTGGTTCATAGGCTTTACAGGTGGTAGGACCATATAATTTATGTTTTTCCCTTAGCCACTTGCATAACCACCTTGTGATACTACTAGAGTTAGATTTTGAGGAGGAAGTTTCCAGTGAGTTCTACCTCAATTGCTCTGAAATATGTTGTATCTTCAGCAACATGGTGTTACCTTCAACTTCTGGGAGGCAATCAAGGGCTATGGCAAAAGCCTATATTATTTTGGGAGTGTCTTGGAATACTTTGACCAATGACTCAAAGGGAGGATTCGTTTGCTTTGCACTGCAATTTGTGCTATTTTTCAGCTATGAACATGCACACACACACACACACACACACACACACACACACATATATATATATAGTACGTGTATATTTCATGTATATTTCATTAGGCTTAAGAATAACACATTTCCATCTGGAGTGTCCCCTGTGAAAAGTCAGATTGAAACTGGAAATTCCCAAACACTAGACTGGAAGAGGATGAGAGCCTCTGAAAATCTGTGTCAATTTGGGTTGACACAAATTGAAACAAGGTTTATTTTACTTCATAGTTTCAGGTTACAGCTCATCATGGCCAGGAAGTCAAAGAACCAGGAGCTTGAAGTCATTTCACATATTACATCTGCAATTATAAGAAAAGAGCGATAAAAACATGAATGTTAGCATTCAGGCCATATCTGCTACTCCTATACCATCTAGAATCTACCTGCACAAGGAATAATACCTATAATAATGAATAATTATTCTCCCCTCCTTTACCTTAGTGAATATAACTCCCCACAGGTATGCTTAGATGCTAAACTTGATTTAAAAAGACCATTGTGGACCTGATCAAAGACCCTTCTCCCAAGTGATTCTAGATAATTTTAAGTTCATAATTTTCATTAATTATTACAGTTACCTTTCCCCTTGAACTCTGCTGTCTGCAACACACATAGCCTTTTCTTGAGCCACCTCCACTCTGTGTGAAGCTTTCCTTGGTGGACATACCACAGCTCTGACATTTGCAATATCTTGTTGCCCCTATTGCAACATTAGCCACATAGTCACAAATTCATACAACGCCCTCTCAGACCCTGTTTGTAGGAAATTCAATCTCCTGTATACTGTTTTTGTTGTTATTGTAATTTTATTTACTCATTTATTTATCTATTTATGGCTTTCTGGAAGATTGCTATAAGCTTCTATGACCCCTTCACTCTTACAGTTATGATGCTATTATATTCATTACCCCATGGATGATAATGTGTTTTGATGAGAGTGCAGTATGTAGCCTTGCTCTCTTAAACAACAGTTTCATTGGTCTTCTACATTCTTCCATCAAACTAATTCCAAAGACCTAAGAGCAACATGGTCAGATTTCCACAACTATGATTCAACTTCTCAGTAATAAGTTTCTGTATTAATTACTTACTTAGTTCTGTGACACTGTACCTGAAAAAAAGCAACTTAAGAAAGAAAAGGATATATTTTGATACTTTGATTTAGAGTTCATGGATGTAATTCACCACAGCAAAGAAGAAATGGTGGCAAAAGTAGGAGGTTGCTGGTCAATAGCATCTGCAGTCAGGAAACAGACAGAAACAGATGAACACTTGGGCTCAAGCAACTATTTTATTCAGTCTGGCCCCGCAGCCGATGAAATGGTGGTGCACACATTTAAGGTTAATCTTACCACAATTAACCTAATCTAGAACATCTCTCACAGACATATCTAGAGGCTTGACTACTCAGTAACTCTAGATTCTATCAAGTTGTCCACAATATAAATATGAATATAAATATTTATATTGATATTAATAAATCATTAAATTTATTCAATACATAATATCTAGCTTCCATCAAAAACAACAAATAAGACATACATGAAAACAAAGAAGATACTTGACAGAGAAGAAAGGCTCAGAAACAAACATATATAGTGGGGCTGTTGGAATTATCAAAAAAAATAAATATATATCAAATAAAAAAATTGGTGACCTCATCTGTAGGTCATGGTTGAAGAAGGAATCAGTGCACTTAAAAAAGCATCACAGGAACTATTAGAAAGTTATCATGTATGGAACATATGCATATTGAAATTTTAAAAGTATAAGAAAGGAACAGATGAAATATTTTTAGATATACTTGTAAAATGTAATGATAGACACCAAACCACGAGACTGGGAAGTTAGGAAAATATAGCAGAGGATCTATACTGTGCTGCATAGCTTTAGTTGTCAACTTGACACACCTGGGAAGAGGGAACCTCAACTGGGGAATTTCTTCTATTGGACTAGCCTGAGGTCATTTCTTCAGGGCATTTTCTTGATTGTTGAGTGATGTGGGAAGGCGCAGACCACTGTGGGCAGTGCCACCACTGGACAGGTGGTCCTGTCTTGTATAAGAAAGCCAGTAAGCAGCATTTCTCCATAGTTTGTGCTCCAGTTTCCTGCCCTGAGTCCTGCCTTCGCTTCTCATGATGATGGACTGTGCTTGTAAACAAAATAAACCCTTTCCTCCCCAATTTGGTTTTGGTCTCTGTGTTTGTAACACAACAATATAAAGTTACCTAAATCACATACCAAAAATGATACAAAGTATAGCATTATATTATATTTTCTAGACATCAAAGACAAAGAAAATAAACATAAAGAGGCATGAGTAAGCACTTTTTTATTCAAAGCCAAGTATGTGTAAAAATTCATCAAACTTTCCCTCAGATACAATGCAAAGAAGGAGAGTTCAGTGACATATTTAAAGTGTTACACTGAAAATAAAAAGCTTTAACTTTTTACAAGTTGGGAGTGGCATGGTAATCATTCAAAGGAAAGAAATAATGACTCTTATCAACAAAAATTCATAACATTTAATACTAGCAGATATTTATTGCATGAAAAGCTACAGGTCACAATCTTGGATATACAAGTTTGGTGGTTTGAATAAGTGTCCCCCATAGACTCCAAGTATTTAAATTCTTTATATAAGTATCTGTAACACAATTTCATACAGAAAAATTCATTTTTAACGCAATTGACATTAAGATGTCTGCACATGTGTTTCTAATCTCTATATATCTGATTATTACCAGTCACAGTTGGTTACTTTCTGAGCTCCTTGGCATCTGAGCATGGATATAAAGTCATCAGGTAGATTTCAATGGTAATATTTTTCACATCTACTAATTATTAAGGAGCAAATTTTTATGCTTTGAAGAATTATTTTTTTTAATCGTTATTTTTCTTGCTTTTTAATAACACAGCAAGAGATTTTATCAAAAGTTAGGCAGTGGGAGAGGAAGGGCCTGCACAGGCCAGAGCAGCCTGATTGCAGGAATATCTGAAAGACATACCAAGAAGCCATGGGCATGGGCGGTGGGGTTGACCTTATCAGCCACACATGTGATCTCTAGGAAAGGTAAGTTTAATTTCTTCTGGGCATGTGTCTAAAGAATTGCCATGCTCTGATGCATGGGGCTCCCAGTAACTGATCTAACAGTCTATAGTTCATGGCACTGATTGGGGCGGATCATGGAATGTTTAAGAAGTGTGGCCATGCTGGAGGAAACAGGTCACTAGGTGTGAAATTGAGACTATATAGCATGCCCCCTTCCAGTCTGGCTTGCTCTGTTTCCCGTGCCTGTTTAATGATGTGAATGGTCAGTGTTCTGTGTTATGGTCTCAGAGTTGGGATTCAATTAGTCTCAGAGATAGAGGTACAGCAAGGAAAATTTTATTTATGATTGCAATCGAGCCAAACTTATTCTCCACAGGAATAGGAGACAAGTAGCCTCAAAACAGTAGAGTCCTTTTATAGGTCTTCTATGATCTTTTGTAAACAAGCAAGCTCAGAACAAAAGCAGAAATATGAGGTTAGCAATTTAGCAAGGCTTACACAAACCTTACAACATAACAGGAAATCTTGAGAAAAATCTTACAAAAAAGCCTCCTGAAAGTCCCATGACATTGTGGTCGGGAAATTTTGAAAAGCCTACTTGATCACAAGTCAAGGTTTGCTGATTTTTGAGAATACCCTTTGTAACATACAATTTTTGGAGGAATCCAAGCATTAAAACTCAGAAAAAACAGTTCTTTCATTTAGCTAAAAGGTTAAACTACTGACTCACTTGTATCATACACAATACAGAAAGGAGAAACAGGGAAGTAACAGGAGTTAACAAGGTCAGCAGGGCGCCAGCCCCTACAATGCCCCTAAGATTTGAGAATCTTCAAATCCTTGAAGATCAATATTTAGTGAGGGGAAATTTGTCTCAATTGCTCATTTTGACTCCTTAGAACCATCACCATTACATAATTAACACATTGATTAATAAACTTGAGAACTGTGTTCTCACCACAGGTGAGAACAAGCAGAAGAAAAAGCATAGGTCCTGCCAAGGCACTCAAGAGGGTAGTTAACCAGGGGGACCAAGGGAACAAAGATTCATACCAATTTTGATTACTTGTATGGCATGGCGTAGTTCTCTGTCATCAATTATTTGTTTGATCAGACTCAAGTTTTCCTTAATGATCCCAGAATTATTAACATAGAAACAACATTGTTCACCAACAGCCATACATAAGCCTCTTTTTATGGTTCTGGCATCTTCAGTTTTAGAGATAAGCCCACTGGCAGACCCAAGGAATTTTCCAGCTTTCAGTTGAGAAAGAAACTGGTCGTTTTTCTTTTGGAGTCTTTACTTTAAAACTGTCTAATTTTAACCACTTCTTTTAATGTTATGGTCTTGGAGTTTACAAATAGCTAATATAAAGGCACTTTAATGTAGACTTAAACATGAGCAATAAAGGCAAGAATTGCTCCAAGGGAGAAAAGCACAGGGCCATATCTAAGGCAGCAGAGTTTCCAGGGATGAAATGTACCCCTCCCCAAACAGGCCACATCTGCCTGTATACAGAGTCATGCTGCAGGAAACAGAGAACAAAGGAAAAAGGCAAAAGGATGAGACAGGAAGACTAGTCCCAGAATTCATCTCACTCTGAAGATGAGTTAACATATTAAATCAAACCTATAACCAACTGGAGTTTAATAATTTTTTTTTTCAAATCATTTTCAGACCTTTAGAGGTCTGAAGCAACACAAACCAGACCAAGAATGTCAAAATCAAAATACTTCGCAAAGCCAGCAAACTAGAGATACCTTAAAGCAAACATGAAAACAAACCCAAACTAAAAGGTATATAACAAATAAGGTCCTTCAACAACCAGCCCAGATACTGTTTTGTATAAACAACTAGCACTTAAAAGTTTTGTGAAATATTTAATAGACTTAGAGACATTGTCCAATAAATTTAATGATATTTAGGGTACCCAAATTTATAAGGCATTTGAATGTACTGTCAAAATATCCTCTTTTTAAAAATAAATCTGCATGTGTATTAATTAGGAATGCCAAAATAAACCAAAATAAAACCAATAATTTCATGTATAATAAATGAATGAAAATAATAACAGAAGTGGCCAGTTTGTTTTGATGGAAACATATGAAGACAATGATCACAGAAACATATGACAGAATTACTTGAGATCTCAACACATGAGAAAACTTATAGACATTCATGACAAAATTCCACACGAACTAGGTGCACCGAAAACACAAAAATCAAGGAGTTAATGTGAATAGCGTAAGCAAGTTTAAGGTCAAAAGAGCCTATAGATGGCCAGCCAAGACCAGGAATCTGCATCCAGTCCAGCTCACAAAGGGTAAAAAGCCTGGGAGCCTTAGTCTTAAACCCCATGCCCTCAGCTCTCTTCCTGAAATCAGAAAAGTTGTTAAGCATACAATCAAGAGGTGACAAGTTCTTAGAGTTGGATTGGCCCATAATGAGGGTTAGGACAGAGGCTACACCAGAAACAAAACAAATACAAACAGAAAAGACACACCAGGTTGTTACTGAGTCCAAATTATAAAATATTGACTGAAATTTGGACCCAGCAACGAGATGGCTTTGGGGACGTCTCCACCGAAGACCAACTAGGGGGAATATTGCCACATCCAGCTTCCCTCCTAGTGCAGTGCCGGCCCAAAACAGAAAGGAGTAACCCAAACAGAACACAGAGGTGCCTCTTACTTTGCCACACAGATGAGACCAAGTGCCTTGAGAGGACAGGAAGAACCGGAGCTGGGGAACTTCTCCCAGTGCACATCCCCTGGCAGTTCCTGCCTCACAGGGCCACTCAGTGATCTCAGTGGGACCTCTGAATGTAATGGTCTCTGAGTCTGGATCCAATTACTCTCAGAGACAGAGGTACAGCAAGAAAAAATTATTTATGATTGCAATAGGGCCAAACTTACTCTCCAAGGGAGTGGGAGATAAGCAGCTCCAAGTTAAAACAGCAGAGTCCTTTTACAGGTCTTCTATGACCTTTTGCATGCAAGGAAGCTCAGAACAGAAGCAAAAATATGAGGTTAGCAATTTATCAAGGCTTACACAAACTTTACAGCATAATTTAGTGAGGCTTACACAAACTTTATAGCATAACAGGAAATCTTGAGAAAAATCTTACAAAAAGTCTCGTGAAAGTCCCATGACCTTGTGGTTGGGAAATATTGAAAAGCTTACTTGACCAGAAGTCAAGGTTTGCTGATTGTTGAAAATACCTTTTGTAGTATATAGTTTTTGGAGGAATCCAAGCATTAAAACCCAGAAAAACAATTCTTTCATTTAGCTAAGAGGTTAAACTACTGATTCACTTGTATCATACACAATGCTGAAGGGAGAAACAGGGAAGCAACAGGAGTCAATGAGGTCAACAGGGTGCCAGTCCCTAACATTCTGCTCCAGTCACATCTGCTGCCATGCCACTCTGCCCTAATGGACTCTTACCCCCAGAGCCTTAAGCCAAATAAATCCTTCTTTCATTTAGTGACCTTGTTCATGGTGTTTATCACTAATAAAAAGTTATTAGAGAGGGGGCTGGTGCCCTAAAGACCCAGAATATGTGGGGTTTGGAGGAATGTGGAAGACTTTGGGAATTTTTACGAGAAAAGCTCCTGAGTATTATAAGCTGAACTTAACAGGTTGAGGAACCTGGAAGAAAATAGTGCAAAACAAAGATAAATTCTGATGGTAGCATGGACTTAAACAGCAACTGGGAAATTTTGGAAAAGAATCTGATTGACATCTGCCATTAGCTTAAGAGCTTGTCTATGGATCAACTAAAATGTAATAGACTAATTACTTTGGTAGAGGAAATTTTAAGAAAGCCTAACATTGAATCAATGGTGTGATTATTTATGGAATATTATGGAGACCTACAATGAAAAAGAAGAAGAGGAGCAGAAAGAAATGCAAAAAGTACAGTTTGTACTGAAAAACAGCACTAGGACTGTTTACTAATGTTGTAGCCAAGGCCTGTGCTAAAGGAGAGGCTCTCTTTCATACAGACAATGGAACCATTAAGGAGAGTCCTTCACATTTACATTAGAACAATGGAAGAAGCACCCTCAGGGTAAGACTCAATTCAGCTAGCTTCCTTATAAAATGAAAATGTCTAAGGAGTTTTCTCCTAGAAAACTACAACAGACAAAAGCTGCTGGTAAGGTGGGTTTTTATCAAAGTAACAGACAAGTAAGGAATGCAATAAGTCAAAAATGAAAATTAAGGAAGGAAGAATTTAAATGTAAAATAAAGTATTTGTTTCATTCTTAAATCTATCAGGAACAGATTGTTCACAATAGTAATAATGTATTTGATAATAACTTTTAAATTATAATAAACAACAGTTATTTTAGAAGGAATTGAGATAATACTTTTATAATGTGTCTTGGCAAAAGCTTAACTCTGACCTCAAAGGGGATAAGAGATAGTTTATCCTGGACTAAATATAAGTGACCATGTGTTATAGAAACCTCCAGGAGAAAAAAAGAGCATCAGACAAATCAGGTGAAAGAGAGTGAGTTTTATTCATGCCCACCAGCTCACACCTGGATAACTCCATAATGGTGCCAGCCCCTAGCGCAAGTTTTTGAGGAAATATATATTCATATGTGAAGAATTCAAATAAAAAGCAAATAGCACATATCCTTTTCTCTTGTTTTTATTCTCTCTAGCAGTTGCCTTGTATTCTCTTTAACTATGTAGGTTTATTTGCATAATAACTGCATTCTTCTCCCAGATATGCACTGAGAGAATGTATGAATTACAGGAGAGCCATAAGCTTCATTAAAGGAAGCCATAAAGACAAAAATTCCTTAAATTGACCAACTTGTCCTAAGTTGGTGCCTTGGGCTTGCTCAAGCCTTATTAATTAGTGATACCTGGACTGAGAGAGAATGTTCACAGAGACAACTTGTCTCCTTTAGTGCCAGAAGATAATTTGCCTGCTCTGAGAAAATATTAGGAAGAAGACCTGTAATTACCCCCAAGGACATCAGATTCTCTCACTGAGTTAATTCCTACAAGCTGCTGCTGTGTCTGGTAGCTTTCTTATAAAATCCTCAAGGTCTCTTTCCTGGGTTCCAGGTGCCTTCTTCCATTGAAAGGTTTTGGGGCCTTTGCAGCAGTCTCTGAATAAAGAGGACACATTCCTTGCCTATGGCAGGTCTGGTTCTGACTCTTATTTCTAAACTTTAAAACTCCTTCCTTTTTCTGCTCTCCTAAATCTATCAGATACAGATACCTACATTTTATGCTATCCTTAGATCTTAACTATTAGGGTTCCAAACAGCAGCAGCTTTCCCCGCTCCCCAACAGGGACCTATGGATTTTTGAAGCCTGAAAAAGGGAACTGAGCTGATAAGCACCTTGGCCTTTGAAGTCAAGGGAAACAGACTCTGCTAAGAAGAAGCCTACCTTTCCTCTGATCTCCAAAGACAAGAGAAGCCGATTCTACCTGTTAACCAGATATTTTAGGAGCTGTTTAACACAGCAGCTTTTTCCTTATCTTAAGAGGACAAAAAAGTAAACACTTCCAGACCCAGATCCTGGCTGGCAGACTGAACGGAGCCAGGTTTACAAGCCCTGCTTTTCCTGCTTCCCCCTGCTTGATTTTTCCCCAAAACTTCCCCCCCTTCTTCACCCTGAAGCTCCCGTATGTAAGTCCCAGCTCACAACCCATGGGCTGACATTTTTCCCTTCCCCGAGGTAAACGTGTCCCGTGTGAAATAAAGCTGTACCCCACTGAGTGTTCTATCTGTGCCTCGGTGCCTCATCATCCATTCGCTCACTCTCCACCAAAACTTTTACCTATCAAATGGTGCCAAAACCCAGCTCTTACATCAAGGGTCCTCGCACATAAAACATTACGACTTGCTTGTCGTTACTGGCCGCTGCAAACACCACTGATTTGGCATTAAGGTACACTTCCACCCTCTATCTCTCTCCCCGCTCCCTTTCCTTTCCTCTCTCTCTCTCTCTCTCTCTCTCCCCTTTCCCTTCACTACTCTCCGGCTAGCCTCCATTTTTCTTTTCATCTCCTTTCCAATCAAATTCGGTCACTCCCGGACCTCACTCAGGGCCACTGGACAGCACTGGTTTCCGCGACTGTTGAATTGCCCGGCACGGTTACTATGTCTGTCCACGTCCACCTGGGAGTCAGACCTGCCTCCCCTTCGACCTCAAATCCTTTTCCCTACCTCAGATCCCTTCCCTTCCTAGCTCCTGCCATCTTTTGCCTTCGGGCAAGATCTCATCTTCTCTGTCTGTCTGTCTGTCTCTCTCTCTCTCTCTCCCCTCCCCCTCCGTTTACTGGCTACTCTGAATTTCATCTAGGCCTTCTGCATTCTTCTCCATTCCTGGTCCATCTCAGCCTCCTGGCCCACTACCTCGTTTCCTTGTACTTTGGCTCCATCTACTGGCTGGTCACGCACCACGTTGCAGAACCTCTCCTACTCATTTTACTTGCTCAAAAGCACACTGGTGTGTTGGAGGTTCTGCCCTGCCTTTGATTACAGGACGCTGTGTTCACTGGCAGAGACACGCACAACACATGCTTGTATTTCCCCTCCCCAGTGATTGCAGGACACTGCCCTGGGGTTCGGGAATTTAACTTGAATCCACAACAAAAAAAGGACGCTTTTCTTTTGTTGCCTGATTCTTCTGGTTCTTGTCTTTACGTGACCTAAGCCAAACCTTTCTCTTCCTGCTTTCTCCTCTCTCTCTCTCTCTCTCTCTCTCTCTCTCTCTCTTTTCCCTGTATGTTACTCCTTCCTGCTCTGACTCCTGACTCCGCCTCTGTTCCCTCAGGGAAAATGATCCTCTTTGTTCCCCTACCCACCTGCTGAGGTCTTTAACTCCTCTTTGCTTTCCATGTAATCTGTTGCTACGGGAACCAGGCACTCAAAGTCTCAAGGTCTCACGCCTCTTGTTTGTCTTAAATCCTTAAAGCAGCTAGGACTGTCAGGCACAATCATGGCAAAACACCTAAAATTCTTGTGAACCACTTCCTGGCCTCAGTACAAACTAGATAACAACTCTGTTTGGCCAAACACTGGAACCATAAACCTCAATATTTTAAAAGATTTGGAAAACTTCTGCCAGCGTAATGGCAAGCAGTCTGAACTACCCTACATCCATGCCTTTCTTGACCTCAGTGCTAATCCCTTCCTCTGTGTTGCATGTTCTTCCCATCAGATCCTCCAGGCTAAGACAGTCTTACCAGATCCTGATCCCCCGGGGCCTCTGCCGCTCTCCCTCCTCCCTACCCCTCTGACTCTGATTTTGATCCTTCCATAGCTGATAACCTGTCCCCTAGTAGAACCCAGCCCCAAGCCCCCCCTGCTCCTGAGCCTGAGTCACAACCAAGTCCTCCCCCTGCCCTTCCATCACTATACCCTCCCTTGACTTCCAGTCCAGGGGCCAGCACGACTCCCCTCCCTTCTCCGCCTCAAACTCCTTCTCCACAATCTTCCCCCTCCCTTCCCCAGCATTCTGAGTCTGACACTCACTCTCTTAATTGCCCTTTATTCAAGGAAATCCAAAATCTTAAACACCTCCTTACCAAATACTCCCTAGTCTCCCCAAGTCTGACTTCTATCACAAATACCCCATTTGCCCCTCCTGTATCTCTTTCTACTTCAATTGCAGACCCTGCCTCAGATACGCCTGCCCCTACATCCTCTCATGGACAGGACACCCCTCCCATCTCTCCCACTTCAGCTTCCTCCCAGGACTCTCCTTCTCCTTCTCTTCTTCCTCATCCCAATCCCTCTCCCGTGTCAAGCCATACCCATTCCCACACACAGTCTCAGCTCCCCTCCCATGGCATCTTTCCCCTCAGGGAGGTGGCAGGCATGGATGGGGTTGTCAAAGTCCACGTGCCTTTCTCTCTTGGAGATCTATCTCAACTCGAGTGCAGAATAGGCTCTTTTTCCACTAATCCTACTCAGTTCATACAAGAGTTTAAATATATTACTCACAGCTATGATCTAACCTGGCATGATCTCTTTATGATTCTCCAGTCGACCCTCACCCCTGATGAGAGACATAGGGTCTGGACAGCAGCACAGGAATATGCTAATGAGCTTCATTCTGCTAACCAAGCTCACCCTATTGGCAGTGAGGCAGTTCCCCCTCAGGACCTTGGGTGGGATTACC
>NW_008351466.1:8780481-8795675 GCF_000622305.1 Nannospalax galili | reverse complement strand
GGACCACATGATCACTTGCCTCCTGACAGGTTTTCAAAGAGCTTCTCCCCCTAAGGTAGTTAACTTTGAAAAGCTTAGATTGATTACTCAGGGCTCTGCTGAAACCCCAGCTCAGTTTATGGACAGACTCACTGATGCTCTGGTCCAGTATACCAAGTATGACCCAGAGTCTGCAGAGGGACAGCTTATGCTTCACCACCACTTTATCTTACAATCAGCTCCAGATATTAGAAGGAAACTAGGCGCTTAGACAAGGGCCCTGAAACCCCCATGAGAGATCTGTTGGACATGGCATTTAAAGTATTTTATAACTGAGAGGAACAGGAGAAGGCAGACAAGCTTACGCTGTCCAAGCAAAAGTACCAACTTATGGCTGCAGTCCTAAGGGCTCCTCCCTAGAACACTTCGAACACCAATGGGGCCCAACAACATCCACCAGGACCCTGTTTCAAGTGCGGAGTGACTGGACATTGGGTAAGGCAATGCCCTAACCCACGGTCACCACCTGGACCCTGTCCTTCCTGTGGGCAACAAGGTCACTGGATAGTTGATTGTCCTTCTTTGCAACACCACAGAAGGCCACTCACCTCCCAGACCCAGCCTCATTTACAGGGTAAAGTTGGCCCCCACCGCTTCTATGATTATTACAATAGAGGGGTCCAGGGTTTCAGCCATGGTGGTGGGTAAGATTATTCATTTTATTCTTGACACTAGCGCATCATGGTCAGTTCTCCCTTCCTACTCTGGTGGTTTTTCCTTCACAGATCTCCATGGTGGGAGTTGATGGGAAGCCTCACAATCCCAAATCGACAGGACCTTAGCCTATGTATTCTGGAAGGTGCCTTTAACTCACTCCTTTCTGGTTATGCCCACCTGTCCAACTCCCCTACTTGGCAGAGATCTCATCCAAAAGCTCTCTCTATTTCTCTCCCCTTCTCCACACTCTTCCTCCTTTCCCTGCTACCTCCCCCTCCCCAAGCCAGATCATGGCCCCTCCCCCCTTCTTAAGTAAATCCCAAGGTCTGGGACACCGCAGCCCTGGGACTGGCCTCTCATCACACTCCTATCTGCATTTCCTTGAAGGACCCCTCCCTATTTCCCAACAGACCCCACTACCCAATTACACTCAAACACCACTATAGACTTAAGCCTATAATTATGAGAGTTATGAGAGCTAACCTCCTTAAACCCATTCATTCACCATATAACACCCATTCTTCCCGTCCTCAAGCCTGATGGCTCTTATTGTTTAGTCCAGGATCTCTGGCTTATTAATTCAGCAGTTATTCCCATTCACCCAGTGGTTCCCAACCCCATACTCTTCTTTCTCACATCCCCTCTTCCACCTCCCACTTTTCTGTATTAGACCTTAAAGATGCTTTTTTCTCAATACCCTTACATCCTGACTCTCACAACCTCTTTGCATTCACCTGGGAGGACCCTGACACTGGGATGTCTTCCCAACTAACCTGGACTGTCCTGCCCCAGGGGTTTCGAGATAGCCCTCACATCTTTAGACAAGCTCTAGCCCAGGATTTAACTTCCCTAGACCTTAACCCCTCCACCATCCTGCAATATGTAGATGACCTACTTCTTTGCTCCCCATCTCTCTCGGTCTCCAAAGTTCACACAATCAAACTACTTAACTTTCTGGGGCATAAGGGATATAGGGTATCTCCAGCTAAGGCACAGCTTTCTCTCCCTCAATTCAAGTACTTGGGGCTCCTCCTCACATCTACATCCCACCATTTAACTATAGATAGAACTAATTACCTGAGGTCTTTAAAGCCTCCCACAACCAAGGAAGAAATTCTATCCTTCCTAGGCATTGCAGGGTACCTGTGCACCTAGATTCCTAATTTTGCCCTCTTGGCAAAGCTGCTCTATGAAGCCTCTAAAGGAAGCTCCTCTGAGCCCCTTGACCCCTTAGGGCCTGTTACAGCTGCATTCCACACTATCTGGGAAGCTCTCTTAAAGGCACCGGCTCTGGCTCTCCCCAACTTAGAATGCCTGTTTCTTCTCTACATGACTGAGAATAAGAGCCAGGCTTAGGGGTTTTGGGACAGAAGAGGGGACCCACTTTTGCTGCAGTAGCTTATCTTTCTAAACAGCTGGATACCACCATCCAGGGGTGGCAACCTTGTCTCTGGGCTCTGGCAGCTGCAGCACTCCTGGCTCAGGAGAGATGCAGGTATATATTTTGGAGGAAGAGAGAAAGAGCAGTCCCAAGGTTAGAGCAGTATTTCCCTTAATTGTGACATTTCAGCTTGATGAGTGTGGGCATTTAGAGGTTCGTGGAGTCCAACACTCTATTTTGTTAAGAAAAAGGGGAGGGGCAGGTAGGGGCCTGTGTACTAGGAGTTTCCGAGAACACTGAGTAGTGGCCTGCGGAATAACATTGTAAACTGGGAGAGGGATGAGAAGTGAGCCCTGTAGGGGGGCACAGAGGAAGAAAGTGGAGACATTAGCATTAGAGAAGTTCCTCAGGAGATTAACCAGATAAAATGAGAATGCGATCCCAAGAGAAGCTGCGGGAGGCATTGAAGTGTTGAAGCTGCTTCATTGCCATGTCCCATGTCTGATCTAAGACTTCATAGCCTTCTGGGGCCTTGAGTCCTGAATCGTCAGTTCACTGGAAGGGAGGAGGGAAGCTGGATTGAGAGGAGGGCAGGAATCAAGGGAGAGTGAGGGGTTTTCAAGAAATGTAAGATGAAAGAGTTGTAGTTAAAGGGAGCTAGACTGGCAAGAGATGCATGAATTAATAAATCCTTAAGCCAGTGGGGGGAAAGGACAGAGATCGGCTGACCCAAAGTAAGCTTCAGTCCCTCCTGAGCCAGGAGTGCTGCACCTGCCAGAGCCTGGAGACAAGGTTGCCAACCACAGATGGTGATATCCAGCTGTTTAGAGAGATAAGCTACTGGGGCAAAAGTCAGTCCCCTCATCTGTACCAAAACCCCTAATGCCTGGCCCTTATTCTCAGTCATGTAGAGAAGGAACACACATTCTAGATTGGGGAGAGCCAGAGCCGGTGCCTTTAAGAGGGCTTCCTGGATATTGTGGAATGCAGCTGTAACAGGCCCTCTGCTCCAGTCCTTCTCATTCCCAAACTAACACTATACACACCAGGAGATGTGTATAATGTCTTATCCACATGGAAAGAAGGAACCAGAACAAAGAGGTCAGCCACCTTGGCAGTCCTGGTAGGAGTTAGCCTGGTGGCATCAGTGGCAGCTACGGGACTCACGGCCGGAGGCTTGGGACACTTGCTGATTTCAACCCAGCATCTTTCTCAAGAAATAGAGGACCTCAGACAGGAGCTCACTTCAACAGTGGAAACTACAGCCCAGCTCACAACCCATGGGCTGACATTTTTCCCTTCCCCGAGGGAAACGTGTCCCATGTGAAATAAAGCTGTACCCTGCTGAGAGTTCTATCTGTGCCTCGGTGCCTCATCATCCATTCATTTGCTCTCCACCAAAACTTTTACCTTTCATTAACCTCTACAGATTTGTAGCACTACTGTTGCCTTAGAGTATTTGTGACTTTGCAAGGCAACATTTTCTTGAATTAGACTTAATTCCTCCCTTATTATGTTGGACAACTGGTTGTGCTGGACCTGTTGGAGTCTAATCACTGTGGCCCCCGTGGCTGCTGTGCATGCCAAAGTTGCCCCCAAGAGAATAGGGAGTATAGCCAAGATTTTTTTGTCTATGATAATAGGTTTGCACTTCCTCACTCAGGAGACTAAGTCAGGGATGAGTAAAATCAGAAGACTGTCCTCACCTTGTAGTATGGCACCTACCTGCTTGATCATAGCTATGCCATGTTGAAGTTTAGGCTGACTCTAGTCCCTGAAAGTATCAAGCAGTTGGCTCAAGGTGTGGGAACACATGTCAGCAGAACCTCAGGTTGTCATGGGAACAGGTCAGCATGTCTGGAGTGCACCTGCTAACTTCAGATTTATGGCTTCTGTCAGTTATGCTTGACTTGCTTCTGCAAAAAGTAATTGTTTAACAGGACAGAAATTAAGAGGGCTTACCACCTATAAATTTGGGAACTTAAACTTTCACCCCAGTTATATTTTTTCTGTATAAAAGCTTAAACTAGAGATGGCTGGGAAATGCACTTGAGTTCTGAGACCTTTGTGTAGTCGTTGACAAGCTAATAAAAGACTTTCATTTGGCAAAACTTTGTCTGAATGGTCTTCTCAGGTGAAGCACCTCACAGCATTTGTGGAAGTCCCACCAAGATCCCAGAGAATTAGACCTCAGATGCTGAAGAATCAGAGCAGGGAAGAGTGCAGGTCTGGGCAGGCTCGTAGGTGTGGTACTCCTTGAGATGTTCTAAGGCCCCAGAATTTCTACCCCCTTGCTGCCCTGCTGTTCCATAATTTTTTGATATCCTCACCTCAAAAGATTTTTGAAGAACGTATCCTGTTTCCAGAAGCCTCCCTCCAGATGTAAGTTGGTCTTTGAGGCAACCTCAGGAGGACACTTAGGAAATGCTGGATGCAGCCACTTATCTGGTGTCCAATGTCCTGGTGTGATGTCACCAGGGCCCATCTTTAAGCCAGGGTTGGGAATTAATTTACTGAAATTAAACCAACTGTCTTCGGGTACAAGTATCTTTTGACTTTTGGAGACATATTTTCTTGATGGGTGGAAGCTTATCGCACCTGAACTGAGACAGCATCCATAATGACAAAAAAGCTGCTCCAAGTATTAGTTCTTAAGTTTGGATTGCCCCTCATCTTTGGGTCTGACAATGGCCCCTTGAGATGGCCTTCATGGTCAAAATTTCTAAAAAATTGATGAAGGCATTAAATATTAGTTGGAAGTTATACTGTACCTGTAGGCCACAGAGTTCAGGACAGGTAAAAAAAAAACAAGACTTTAAAGGAGACCCTAACCAAATTAGTTATAAAAAGAGGCAAAAGTTGGGCCTCTAGTCCTCCTAATCCTGGCCCTGAGACTTGGGCCTTGTCTAATGAATTGCCTAACTAACTATATTAGGCAATGAGTTGATACATTAAAAACAGTCATGGTCCTAAGGGAAAAATATAATCCCCCAAATGAGTCCAGGATTTGACTCATGCCATAGAACCAGGGGAGAATGGGATATGGTAGCATCTTGACCATAGCTACACCATGTTGA
This sequence comes from Nannospalax galili, assembly GCF_000622305.1. Lineage (NCBI taxonomy): Eukaryota > Metazoa > Chordata > Mammalia > Rodentia > Spalacidae > Nannospalax > Nannospalax galili. Next base: position 8,790,521 of record NW_008351466.1, on the reverse strand, counting down.
GGTTTAGGCTGACTCTAGCCTCTGAAACTATCAATCAGTTGGTCCAGGGTATGGGAACACATTTCAGCAGGACTCCAGATTGTCTTGTGAACAGCTCAGTGTGTCCTGGAATGCACCAGTTAACTTCAGATTTATGGATTCTGTAAGTTATGCTTGGCTTGCTTTTGCAAAATAGTAATTGCTGTTTAACAGAATAGAAATTGTTAAGGGGACTTTCCGCCTGTAAACTTGGGAACTTAAAGTTTTCACCCCTGGTTATGGTTTTTCTATATAAAATCCTTACCTTAGAGATTGCTTGGAGCTGCACTTGGGTTCCAACACCCTTGTGCAGTCAGAGACCAGCTAATAAAATACTTTCATTTGGCAAAACTTTGTGTGAGTGGTGTTATCTAGTGAAACACCTCACAATAGCCTGGAATACAAGTGTAGGTGCTGCTTGGGCAGATGAAATATGGTCCCTCTGGGGCTGGAGCCTTGGGGAAGAGATACATACAAGTTTCTTGTTTCCCAATACATAAGGCTTCCCTTAGAGACTTAACCCTGGGCCACATTAAGCAAAAGGCTGTTTTTGTTCTATTGGCTATGGTTAACTTCATGATTCCTACCCTGGTGTATGTCATTTGGCTCAGCCTAAAGCTCATTTAGCGATTTTATCCCAAGTCAGTGTTGACTTGGGCTAACAGTTCATGACTGGTGTTTATGAATTTGAGCATTTTCATTAGAGGGAAATCAGGATGAAACGTAGACAGGCAACTACTAAAAAGGAGGTCATTTTGTTTCAGGGCCTTGGAGTCTAAAGCATTAATTTTGTTAACTAGTATTATCAAGATGGTTGCAGTAATAATGAGCTTTAAGTTTGTAGGGGGTCTCTCATTCCCATTACAGGCCAGTCCTTTCCAAAGTTTCAGCTTTCCCATAAAGGAGGCTTTTCTAGGGTTAATTTCCATATTACACCACCTTGGTTTCCTCTCTCAAATCATATCACAGCTTTAATCCCCTGCTCTGAAGTGGGAGCTCCCTGTCAAGATCACTCAGTGGTGAAGTCCACACATGACCAGTGTTTTGGGAAAGGCCAGTAGAGGTCTCCATGTCCATCATCCTGTCCTCTGGGATACATACATATGCAACAATCATAAGGGGAAATCTTGCAAAGACAGCACAGTCTGCTCTTCCAGGCTGGACAATCCCATCACAGCATGATGATGTCAGTCTGTGATCCCATGGCTTTAGATACTTGCCTGCTTAATAATTTTACTGACAAGGGCTAGGTGCCCATCTGAACTGATGCTATTTGAGACCCAAAAGTGTGAGATGATTTCTCTGATCAAGGATCAAGACACTTCCTGGGATTTTTCAGTTCAGATAGGGAAGGCTTCTACCCAGCTCGAGAAGGTGCAAATAATAACCAGCACATACCAGTACCCTTTACTGGGCTGAATGTCAGTGAAATTCAATTCCAAATGTTCAAATGGGTAATATCCCTGTTTCTGTGGCAATAATGGGGCCCAGAGGCCCTGTTTGGGGTTGTTTTGTTCACACCTCTCTCACCCAAGTTCTCTCAGGGTCTCTTGTGCTATCAAACAAACCATATAACATATTTCTATGTGAATTTATTATAGTTTATATCTTGAGGGGAGAATTGAGAAACTTACAGAGACTAATGCCCGGCACCCAGCACCCAGCTCTGTGTGGCAGGCCACCACCATTCCAGATCACGTCCATGCCCGCCCACAGTCTCCTTTAACTTTTGCCCATGCATCTTGGGCCCACAGTCTCACCCCAGGTCAGTAAATGCCCCCTTTCAGGATGCAGGTGAGACTCCAAGGCTATCTTTTTCTCCACGCCTGCTGCTGTGTGTTCCTGGTGGCTTATGGCTTCCATCCCAAGATGATGCAGAAAACCTCTCTCCAGTCAGTTCTCTGCAGCAGGCCCCACCCCTTGGAGGAAAAAGGCAGTTTGGGAGACACTCCACCCCTTTCCTCCACTCTTATAATCTTCCCGCCAATCTTACGCTAATGTCCCTGAGCCTTGGAGGGGGTGACAGATGTAGGGCAATCTCTCTTGTATCATGGCGAGATAGTGACTTCTTGAGCCTCCCCATTAGTCGCCTTTAGGCCATGGCCATTAACCTATCTCAGTGGTTTTTCTTCTACTATAAAGACAAATGGAAGGAAGTAGACACATTTAAACAAACATTAATGTAAATACAAATGCCTAGAAGATATCCCAGCAGGTGTACTATATGCATTAAACAGTATACTTGTGATGGCTTCCCCATTAGGGCCTATAGCATTTCTCGACACAAGGCGTTGGTCTGGACTACAGCACCACATGTGTGTTCCACCCTTAGGAGTGGGCCTTATCCAAATAGAAATTTTTCAGTTGTATGTATGTTGGTTGAGCCATTATTGCACTTGCAGGGATTGCTTGGCATGTCCACAGTGTGCAACACATGCGGTCCATTTTTGAAAAGAATCATAGGGGATCCTTTCCCTCCCAACCTTCTGCATAGCACCTTCTGGCAATATGAACCTCATCCATCCAGTGGCATGGACTTTTTTAGGCTTAGTCTCAGCTCCATCTGCTCTTCTTCTCTCACACTCACAGCATGCAGCATCTTCAGCAACATGGCCTTACCGACCTATCTAGTGTACAACTGACATTAGTGGCAATAGCCTTGGTGAATTTGAGGACCTCTAGGATCTCTCTCTCTGACAAACAGCTCATAGGAGGGCAACCCATCTCTGGTACTGTAGTTTTTTTTAACAGTTGTATAGTTTGTGAGTCTCTGTCTTCATCCTACCCAGCCATGAAACTCCCAAGAAACTTAACAGCTATCATTGGTCTTTGCCTCTTCAGGTATCTTTTAAATGGGTTTCACATCTGTAAAACACTCAAAGGAAGGTTAACATTATATATTATATCAATCATAGAGAAGGTCTCACACAACATAGAAAGGTTTTGTCCATTTGTATTAACTGTTTTCTCCATAGATCCTTGTTAGGTACCTTAGTATGGGTACGAAGCATTAATTTGGTTAGCTCTTTATCATTTTTAGTTATCCTTTTGGAGTCATTTCACCCTTGGGGGATTTTACATAAAGTCTCTTTGTGTTCTTTTATTTTTGATACACTGACAGGTGTTGGCACCAGTTGCCTGACCCTGTATTGGGCTAAGGAGGCAGGGGGTTTCTTCTGTCCCTGCTGCACTTGCTGGTTCCCTGAGTCATGCAGGCCCTGGGTCTGCCTTCTGATTGTAGCCATATCTGTCATCTGCCCATTGACCATACCTGGTTGCTGGGGGAGAACTTGATGGGAAAAACTGCTTCCACTGCTAGTATAGCCTTTATCAGAAGAGAAATGCATCTTATTTAAACCTTGGGGATTCTTAATCACCCTTCCAACAGTTTTTATCCTTTGAATTGTAGGAAACCAGGATGCCAGGCCCTAGGATGAGGTGAGCCTAAAACTTATAGGTCCAGGCTACATTCTCTGCTAAAGGGAGGGGCACTGAAAACAGTGGCTCTGATAATCCCTGCCTTGCAGAACATTGTTAGGCTGACAGGAGGAAGTGGCCTGGTCATAAAAGTGCAGGCTCCCTGCTCTGTGGGAAAGCGTCTTGGTCAGCAACCCTTAGCTCATCTCCTTGTCCTAAACAAATAACTCAGCTATCCCTGGCTAAGAGATTAGGCCAGGTTAAAGGCTTACTCCTGAGCTAAAAGCTAAAAGTTCACCATGCTTTTAGCCTTAAGAAAGAAAACACTGTGGCCAATAAATTACTGAATGGGCATTGATAACCTTGCTCTGTGGGAAAGCGTCTTGGTCAGCAACCCTTAGCTCATCTCCTTGTCCTAAACAAATAACTCAGCTATCCCTGGCTAAGAGATTAGGCCAGGTTAAAGGCTTACTCCTGAGCTAAAAGCTAAAAGTTCACCATGCTTTTAGCCTTAAGAAAGAAAACACTGTGGCCAATAAATTACTGAATGGGCATTGATAACCTTGAATAAAAGTTTAAAAATCCTTCTGGCACCAACTAACAGACTAAACGCCCTGTTTCTTTGTATCCTAAACCTTTGTATGTGACTGTCATATCCCACATGACTGCTAATTCCTTGGGATGTATAAAAACCATCTGAATTCTAAAATAAATCATCCTATTGGGAAGACACAGGTCCCAGAGTTTGACTCTGCTGCCTATCAGACCATCTGCCCCAAAGCCAGCAGGTCCCCTGCTAAGCAAAGCAAACCTGAGTCCCTACAATGAATATCTTTTGTAAACTGTTCTTCTGGTTGTAAAGCCTTCCCGAAACACCTTACTATGAAAATTAGTTTTCTATAAAATTTTTCTCTGGGAATTTGGGCTTGATGTAAGTCTTGCCACATTTGTCTTCGAATAACACAAGTGGAACATTTTGTCAGTCTGGTCTTTTTTATATCTCTTATAGGATGTTCTGTTATTTTACAGACATATTTTACATGCTGGTCAGAATCAGTTAGATTTTCATAAGCCTGTCTCACTACACAAACATCCTTTCCCATTAAAGGGCTTTATAAAACCATTAAAGCCCCATACCATTTTCGAGGTCCCAGTTGAATTAAACTTTCCTTCATATCTCTGGTGAACACAGTCTTATCTGGCCCGGTGAACTGGACATCATATATTGCTTTCCTCATAACTAATTCTATCGGTAATACCTTCCTCTCCTTTATACTCCTCCGGACACTGCTAATCATGTTAGTCTCCCTTGGTGGAAACTATGTATCTTTAATGCCTTCAACCAGCCACCCCATTAAGGACTGCTATCCCCTGAATTGGCCTAGGTTGAGCAGCCTATATCACAAGGATGGATGGGTGGTTATATAACTCAGCTGTGAAGCTTCTGAAGGAATTAGACTGGTGTCTTTTATTTCCATGTCCCATACTCTCAAAAGCCATGTGGCTAGGGGCTCTCTGAAACCTTGCTTGTAAGTTTTTCCTAGTTTTAAGTTTTAGTATGGAACATTTCCTAGCTACAGCACTGATAGCTTTTTTAATTTTTTCACCTTTTGTATCAATGGTTGAATCTGAGGGGCAGCCTTAACTACTTTTATTTTTAGGTCATTTTCTTTTTTACTATTATCTGTCATTTCCTCTGAATCCTTGGACCTTATGCAAATCAAAGTGTCCTGCTTTTTTTCTCTGTCAAGCTCAGCAACTGGATCTTCTATGAGTCCCCTAGACTTTTTAGCTTCCCCTGCCTGGGACACATCTTTCATTATGCAAAGTGGTCATGCCCCTCTCTGGGCACTCTGTTTGGTTCCAGAGCCAGTATAAGATTTTCTAGCCTCTGGATAACATTTAACAAATCTTCACATACCCGCAACATACCCCCACATTTACTGCATAGCTGTGGCCCACGCTTCTGTGTGGCTGGCCTCTTTTTAGTTACAAATTCTAAAATCCATTGTATAACCCACATGACTATCGCTAACACCATTAAGCATATGGGGTTTAATTGCCCTCTACCCTGGGTTCCTGGCATCTGCTCCTGGATTTGAGAATCAGAGTCCAGCTGACCCACCACAGGGGCAGCAGGCACAGCACTGCTTTCCCAAACCCACATCCCCAAGGCTGTGGCTCATTTATCCAGGCCAGACTATGCCAGTTTTGTTGCCCGAGTTCTCTTGGGTCTCTTGTGCCATCAGACAAACCATATAACATATTTCTATGTGTATCTATTATAGTATATATCTTGGAGGGGGGAATGGAAAAACTTACAGAGACTAAGACCCTGCACCCTGCACCCAGCACCCAGCTCTGTGCAGAGGGTCACCGCCCTTCCAGATCACTTCTGCACCTGCTCACAGTCTCTGTTAACTTTCACCCATGCATCTTGGGCCCTCAGTCTTGTCCCAGGTTGGTAAATGCTCACTCTATGTGGGTGAGACGCCAGGGCCTTATTTTTCTCTGTGCCTGCCACCATGCATTCCTGGTGGCTCACGGCTTCTGTTCCAAGATGACACAGAAAACTCCTCCCCAGTCAATTCTCCATAGGAGGCCCCACCACTTGGAGGAAACAGGCAGTTTGGGAAACACCTCACACAAGCTTTACAAGTTTGTTGGACTAGTGCCATCAGCCTTGGGGCTATAAGATACCTCTATAAGAAGTATCCTAAGGCTGCTTTTTCCAGTTGAATCATCTCCTGGGCTTGCTGGACCAAACTGGGTGAAGCTGCCTCAGGGATGATGACTTTACCATCAAAGACAATCAGCCAGCCCCTCTGCTCTTCAGTTGCACCCTGGTCTAGGGCCTTTTTTCTCCTCTCTGGACCATATCTGGGCTATTTGGGGGAACTCTCAAGTCTATAATGAAGGAGCTGGAATAACATCATTTTGAAACAAAAACAAGACTGTTTTTGTTTACATTCCTTACATGTATTGCTAACCCAAGGCTCAGGTAAAGTTGTTTTGAAATACCTGTCTGTTTCTTATGTTAATGAGAGAATCCCAAAGTGAGTAAAGAGATGGATTATTTGAAGCATTTGTTTACATCATATGATAATGAGTGAACCCTAAGCTGGGCACACAGATAAAGACATCCCTCCGAACGACAATGGTGGCAGGGTGAACATAAAAAGAGACTGCCAACAAACTGATTTAAAGAACAGACCTCATGTCTCCTGAGAAAACAGTGAAAGACCTCAACTAATTTCCTCACATTGGCACAAGAAGACGTTTTTGGAAGCCCCTGTGCAGCTCTGGCTTTGGTGCCAGATTCACCCAATCGCTTCTCAAAAACCAGCACAGGTATGTGCGATTTGAATTATCCTTAATAAATTTAAGCATTTCTGAAAGGCATATTGGCTCCAATATATATGACAATAGCACAACTGCCTGTGACCTAACACTCAGTGCTCTCCACAATACTTCCATGGAAAGCTTCTCATTTGGTCACCTGGTCCACCAGCTGATTTCTTCTGCATGTTCAGTCTTTGTTTATTGTGTCAGCTGGGCTATGAGCCATGCTTATGGCCCGGTGAGCCCAGACTGCTTCTAGGAGTTAGAGGATTTGGTCACTATTTTTTATTTCTTTTCCCACTGTGGTAAATAATCCCTTCTCACAGTATATAGCCCCGTAGATGTGCAGGGTGGCAAAGGTATACCAGAATTCAGTATGGATGATGGCCCATTTTCTGAGAGAGAGGGAGAGAGAGAGAGAAGGAGCTATTATGAGGATATGTGGCTCAGCCTTCTGGGAAGACCAATGATTGAGGAGTTGGCCTTCCTTCATGACTTGGTCTGCAATCCTTACCATGTACCTGGTATGATACTCTCCCTGTTGCAAACTTCGGCTTCCATCAGTAAAAAGTTCCAAGTTCCGAGTTAGGAAATGGCTCGTCTTTTAAATCTGAATGGGATGAGAAAACTAGACTCTATAACCTGCTATGAAGCAGCTCTCTCTCCCCTTCTGATAAGTATGTTGCTGAGTTAATGGTTTGAGTAGACTCTATTTTGACTCAAGATTTATTTTCAGTGCTGGGGATAGAATCTAGGGTTTTGCACAAGCTTTGCAAATGCTATACCACTGGGCTATACCCCCAGGCCTTGAAAATGTTTAATTACGTATATGGCTCATGTTGTGTTTCTATTGGACAGCAGAGCTCCAGAACTTCTCCAATAGAACATCATAGACAAGGAACTTAGTATTTTTTTTCAAAGTTTTTGTAACCTACTGCCCACAAGCAAACAGCACAGGGGAGGATTAACACACCCACCAGGGAAAGACCCTCCTCTAATGGTCCTCCTCTGAGCTGCATGGCCTGAGGCCCAGAGAAAATGCAATTTGCCCTGTCCTTACAGAAGTCAGTAGGATAGCTGGAATCAAGTCCCAGATTCCTCAGCAGGATAGAGCTGCTTGTTGCACCGTTCAAAAGTACTGAGTGGGTGCAAAAATCAGTGCTTTTACTTCAGCAAATGGAACCCTGGGATAATACAAGTTGGAGTTGTGAGGTCCATGACTTTGAGAAGGCAGGCCCCTCCATGAGGGTTTGTAGACAGAGCCAAACTTTGAGCTGCAGCTAGATACTGCCTCGAAGCTGTTCAGGTGGAGGAGATCCCATGAGCACCCTGGGTTGTTACTTAGAGGGGCGGCTCATGTTGTGGATGAGGAAGTCTGAGATGTCATGCCATACTTTGCTATCCTCGTAAAGGTAGGTCATGGAAGACCGCAGTAAGGGCTACAGTGTGTTCCTATGATATTCAAAGAGCCACAGTGCAATCCCCCAAACTGTCCCACCTGAACTCAGGGATGAGGCCCTTCCCCACAGCCAGATGGCACAGGGCAAACAGGACACGTGATGTCAAGTACATGTTGATCTGACTATTGATGTTATTGTTCTTTCCAAATAGCAGGAAGCGCCCAATGAAGGCAGCCAGGAAAGAGTGCATCTGGTAGGTCTTGTCCTGCACTTGAGACTGCAGAGCACAGAGACTCTTGTAGGAAAACACAAAGCAGTCCACGTTTTTGGAGTGGGTATATGTGGCTTTCAGAATGACCGGCAACTTCTCTTGGAGGCGCTCCCACAGCAGCGTGTCGACAGCCCAGAGCAGGGCCTGCAGCTGCACCAGGGCAGCCATAGCACTGGAGGATCACAGTCCCATGCAGGATGCGCACTGACCCAGTCATCCAGTCATCCAGTGATGACATCCAGGGATTCTATGTAACAAAGAGGTGACTTGATAGGGTACTCTGACTGTGATGTTTTGTCCCAAAGTCAGCTTGTCTGCCTTATGTACCAGCTTTAAAAAGGCTGCTAGTGCCTGGAGGCAGGGGGGTAACCCCAAAGCCATGTAGTCTAATTTTTTGGTTAGGTATGCCCCCAGTCTAGTCCACAGTTCTACATGCTGTGTCAGTACTCCCAGCCCAACTTCACCTTTCTCCTACGTAAATAGGGAAATTGGGAGGGTGACATCTAGGAATGCCAATGCCTGGGCTTCTCTCAGCCTTGTTTTGAGTTGGTTAAAATATTTTCCTGTATCTTCCTCCCTTGTAGTGTGTCCACAGCAGGTCATTGGAGGGTGTTGTGGAGGGGTCCAGTGACAGCAGAGATCTCTGGGATCCAGAGATCACAAAACCTAGCCATCCCCAGGAACTCTCAGGGTTTCTCCTTAGTCTTGGGTCAGGGGTATTGGATCATTACTCACTTTCGCCCTTCCTCCAGTTTCCTATGTCACCAACTGAGTAGATACCCCAAGTAAATGACTTCATCTTGGCAGATTTGGGCCATTTTCTTTGAGACTTTATAACCTGTCTCTTATAGGAAGCTCAGCAATTCCTAAATCCCCTTATCATAGTTCTCTCTCTTTAGAGCTGCCAGCAGCAGGTCATCCACCTACTACAGAATGATGTACCCAGCAGGTCAGCAGTTTTATAAATCCTTGGTTTGTGCTCCCCTCAAAATTATAGGGAAGTTTTTGAAGCCTTGATAAAAGCAAGTCCATGTCAATTGCCCCTTTGACCCAGATTCTGGGTCCTCCCATTTGAAGGCAAACAGGACCTGACTTACTTCTGCTAAGCTCAAGCAGAAGAAGGTATCCTTTATGATAGGTAGAGAGCGGGCGGGAGCGAGCAGATGGCACGGATGGAGGAGGCACCAAGGCACAGATGGAATTCTCAGCGGGATACAGATTTATTTTGCACAGGGCACCTTTCCCTCGGGGAAGGGAAAGATGTCAGGGAAAGATGTCCGCCCACAGGTTGTGAGCTGGGACTTTATATATGGGGGCTTTAGGGTGTGGAAGGGGGGAAGGTTTGGGAGAAATAAGGGAGGGGGAAGCAGGTAGGATTAGGGTCTGGAAGTGTTTACTTTTTCCCTCTTAAGATAAGAGGAAATCTGCTTATCTTATCTTTGGAGGTCAGAGGAAAGGCAGGCTGCTTCTCAGCAGAGTTTGTTCTTCTTGACCTCAAAGGTCAAGGTGCTTATCAGCTAAGTTCCCTTTTTCGAGCTCCAAAGTCTGTAGGTCCCTGTTGGGGAGGGGGGGGAGCTACTGCTATTTGGAAG
>NW_008351466.1:8776597-8779650 GCF_000622305.1 Nannospalax galili | reverse complement strand
CTGAGAGAGGGAGGAGAAGTGAGCCCTGCAGGGGGCACAGAGAAAGCAAGTGGAGACATTAGCATTAGAGATGTTCCTCAGGAGATTAACCGATAAAGTGAGAATGCGATCCCAAGAGAAGCTGCAGGAGGCATTGAAGCTTTGAAGCTGCTTCATGGCCATGCTGGAGAATGGGAGAGAAATAGAAAGGGAGAGCTTTTGCATGAGATCTCTGCCAAGTAGGGGGGTTGGGCATGTGGGCATAACCAGGAAGGAGTGAGTTAAAGGCATCTTCCAGAATACACAGGCTAAGGGTCCTGTTGATTTGGGGTTGTGAGGCTTCCCATCAACCCCCACCACAGAGATCTGTGAGGGAAAAACTTTACCAGAGTAGGAAGGGAGAACTGACCATGACGTGCCAGTGTCAATAATGAAATTAATAATCTTAACTGCCATCATGGCTGAAACCCTGGGCTCCTCCATTGTGATAGTCATAGAAGCAGTAGGGCCCGAGAAGCCAGGGCATCATCAGTCTTCAGCCACCAGGCCTAGAAGGTCATTCACTTTACCCTGTAAATGAGGCTGGGTCTGGGAGGTGAGTGGCCTTCCGTGGCATTGCAAAGAAGGACAATCAGCTATCCAGTGACCTTGTTGCCCACAGGAAGGACAGGGTCCGGGTGGTGGCCGTGGCTTAGGGCATTGTCTTACCCAATGTCCAGTCGCTCCAAACTTGAAGCAGGGTCCTGTGAAGATTTATTAAAGGTTATAGAAAGGCTAGAAAAACTTTTACAGCTGAGACACAGCAGAACCCAGAGAGGGGGCGTGTCCACTTTGCATAATCAAAGATTTGCCCAAAGCAGGGGAAGCTGAAAAGGCCAGGGAGGTGCTGGTAGATCCAGTTACAGAACGTGTGTAAAGTCCAAGGACTCTGGGGGAAAAAAAGATGATAATGAAAAAGGAAATGACCTAAAAATGAACGTGGCTAAGGCTGCCCCTCAGATTCAATCTAAGATACAGAAAGGAAAGGAGGCTAGCAGTACTGGAACTGTTAAAACTAGGAAAAACTTACAAGCAAGCAATCAAAGAGCCCCTCACCACATGGCTCATGAGGGCAAGGAGGCAAGTGATCATGTGGTCCCTGGCTGCTCTACATGGGGAAGGTCCTACCTGACCTCCTGGTGGGGGTTGGTAATTACACCCAGGGTCCTGAAGGGAAACTGCCTCACTGCCAATAGGGTGAGCTTGGATAGTAGAATGAAGCTCATTAGCATATTCTTGTGCTGCTGTCCAGACCCTATGTCTCTCATCAGGGGTGAGGGTAGACTGGAGAATCATAAAGAGATCATGCCAGGTTAGATCATAGCCGCGAGTAATATATTTAAACTCTTGTATGAAGTGAGTAAGATTAGTGGAAAAGGAACGGATTTTACGCTCTAGTTGAGAAAGATCTCCAAGAGAGAAAGGCATGTGGACTTTGACAATCCCTTCCATGCCTGCCACCTCCCTGAGGGGAAAAATGCCATGGGAAGGAGGCTGAGACTGGGTGTGGGAATAGGTATAGGTTGACATGGGAGAGGGGTTGGGAGGAGGCAGAAGAGAAGGAGAAGGGGAGTCCTGGGAGGAAGCTGAAGTGGGAGAGATGGGAGGGGTGTCCTGTCCATGAGAGGATGTAGGGGCAGGGGTGTCTGAGGCAGGGTCTGGAATTAAAGTAGAAGCAGATACAGGAGGGGGAAATGGGGTATTTGAGGTAGAAGTCAGATTTGGGGAGACTAAGGAGTATTTGGTAATGAGGTATTTAAGATTTTGGGTTTCCTTGATTAAAGGGGAATTGAGAGAGTGAGTGTCAGACTGGGGGAAGATTGCAGAGAGGGAGTTTGAGGCAGAGAAGGGAAGGGAGTTGGACTGGCCCCTGGACTGGAAGGCAAAGGAGGGTATAGTGATAGGAGGGCAGGGGGAGGACTTGGTTGTCCCTCAGGCTCAGGAGCAGGGGGGTCTTGGGGCTGGGTTCTGATAGGGGGCAGGTTATCAGCTATGGAAGGATCAAAAGCAGAGTCAGAGGGGTAGGGAGGAGGGAGAGAGGCAGAGGCCCTTGGAGTTTCAGGACCTGGTCACTGTTCTTAGCCAGGAGGACCTGGTGGGAAGAACATTTGACACAGAGGGAGGGATTAGCACAGAGGTCAAGAAAGGCATGGATGTAGGGTAATTCAGACTGCTTTCCGTTACGTTGGCAGAAGTTTTCCAAATCTTTTAAAATATTGAGGTCTAAGGTTCCAGTGTTTGGCCAAACAGAGTTATTATCTAGTTTATACTGAGGCCAGGAAGTGGTACACAAGAATTTTAGGCATTTTGATCTGATAGTGTGAGATAATCCAAGCTTTTTTAAAGATTTAAGAAGGCAGGCCACAGGCGTGAGACCCTGAGGTTTTGAGTGTTTGGTTCCCATAGCAACGAATTAGGTGGAAAGCAAAAGGAGAGTTAAATACCTCAGCTGGTGGGTAGGGGAACAAAGAGGAAGCTTTTTGCCCTGAGGGGACAGAGCTGGGAGAGAGAGAGAGAGAGAGAGAGAGAGAGGGAGAGTGTGAGAGAGAGAAAGCAGGAAGAGAAAGGTTTGGCTTAGGTCACATAAAAACGAGAACGAGAAGAATCAGGCAACAAAAGAAAAGCGTCCTTTTTTTCTATTGCTGATTCTAGTGAAATTCCCGAACCCCAGGGCAGTGTCCTGCAATCACTGGGGGATGGGTGAATACGAGTTGTGCATGTCCCCGTCAGTGACCACAGCGTCCTGTAGTCAAAGGCAGGGCAGAACCTCCCACACACCGGTGTGATTTCGAGTGAGTAAAAACGAGTTAGGAGAGGTTGTGCAATGTGGTGCATGACCAGCCAGTAGGAGCCAAAGTATAAGGAAACAAGGTAGTGGGCCTGAAGGCTGAGATGGGCCGGGAATGGAGAAGAATGAAGAGGCCTAGATGAAGCTCAGAGTAGCTAGTGAACGGAGGGAGAGGAGAGAGAGAGAGAGAGAGAGAGAGAGAGAGAGAGAGAGAGAGAGAGAAGATGAGGTGTTAGGGGGGGGCAAA
>NW_008351466.1:8771319-8776012 GCF_000622305.1 Nannospalax galili | reverse complement strand
TGGGACTTTATATATGGGGGCTTTAGGGTGTGGAAGGGGGGAATGTTTGGGGAAAAAGGGAGGGAGGGGGAAGCAAGTAGGATTAGGGTCTGGAAGTGTTTACTTTTTCCCTCTTAAGATAAGAGGAAATCTGCTTATCTTAACTTTGGAGGTCAGAGGAAAGGCAGGCTGCTTCTCAGCAGAGTTTGTTCTTCTTGACCTCAAAGGTCAAGGTGCTTATCAGCTAAGTTCCCTTTTTCGAGCTCCAAAGTCTGTAGGTCCCTGTTGGGGAGGGGGGGGAGCTGCTGCTATTTGGAACCTTAACACTTTAGGTCTAGGCATGTGACGGCAACTGCCATTGGGGATATCAGACTCAGTAAGTTGCATGGATTGGGGACCTTGGACTGCAGAGTCCCAGCAGCATTGTTAATTCTGTGAAGGTCTTGGACTGGCTTGTCATCATTGGTCCCTGGCTTCCTTATTGGGAGCAAAGGGGTTTTCCACGGAAATTGGAATTCTCATAGAACCCCTTCATCCTTGAATCTTTTCATGTGGGGAGAAATCCCAAGTCAGGCTTCCAACAGGATCGGGTATTGTCCCTGAGTTATTGGAGTGGCACCTGGTTTTAGCACCACCATTAACCTGAGGGTGCCCTTTTGCGAGTGAAATTCCGCCTTGTATGTTCAAGACTTGGGAAAACTCCCCAAGTACTAGTTAATGTCTAAGAGGCTTTGTGCTTTTTCCTCGTGCCTCTTGGAGGAGCTTCCACACCTTTTCTGGGTGGACTCCCAGTGTCAACACAGGCAAAGGGCCAGGAGTGGTCCCATGAACACAGGACCTACACTTATGGTCAGTGAGCTTGGATAGTAAATCTGTCCTAAATAGGGGCCTTGAATCAGTGTTGGACCTGGTGGCTTCCCACTATTCGGTCTTGCACACAACACCTATATTTCTTAGTGGCCCAGTACTGAGAGTCTTTAGTGAGCCTTCCAGGGGGGAGGTGATCATGAATACAGTTGCAACAGTGTCCAGTATAATATCCATGATTTGGCTCCCTAAATCGACTCTGACTTATGGAGGCCAATTGGCTCATGAAGGCCAATTTTAATCAAAACCAGTTGTCTTCAATCTGATTCAGAGTCCCAGATAGGGTTCTCAGTGTCAAAAGTCTGCTGTGTTTGGAAATGGCAACCACTTCAGGTCTGAATGTTTTTTGTCTTTGGTGTCCTCTTTCAGGCCCCTGTGTTTCACCTTCTCACTCAGGGCATTTGTTCTTTCATTGTCCTTTCTTCTTGCAATATGCACAATGATCTTCTCTAGGAGGACTGGGTACTTCCCTCCCTTAGAATTGGACAGGGGCCTTCCTTGGTTTCTTGATTCCCAGAGGGCCACTGCTATGATTGTGTCCTTTTATTCTTGCCATTCTCTTTCCCTATTTTTTGGCTGCTTCCTGGTTGGCTATCACCTTAGACGTAAGTCAAGAAGCTGACTTATGTCCATCCTGGCAAGCCCTTTCAGTTGCTGCAGCTTCTGACACACATTGTAAGTTGACTGCTAGATGAAGGCTGGATTGACCATTGAGCAGTATTCTGGGGCCTGTGGGTTGAAGGGAGTAAAGCACCAATGGGCATCACAGAGTCTCTCATAAAATAACTGTGAGTTTCTTTTTCCCCTTTGATGACTTAACTCAATCCAGTTAAGCTTGTAGCCCTATGGGCTCCTCATGCTCAAGCTCTTTTGAAGATGGCATAGCATGCCACATATGATCAAAAGACTGAGCTTCCTCCTGGGTATTGGAGTTCTAATTAGGTCATTCATCTGGAAAAGCAGTGTCAGCAAAATATTCTGGATGTAGTGACCCTTCAGGGCCTTGGGTCATAACCCATGCTCTGGCCACCTGGAGAATGTGCCATCTCTTGTTTAGTCAAACAAAGTGCTGAGGAGCTGGCAGTAATTATCCCAGGTAGGTTGATGAGTCTGCATTATGGAATTCAGCAGATCTATCATGGCTTGGGGCTTTTGTGAGTAAGGTGGGGTATGTTGGCACCAGTTGAGGAGGTTAGTTGTGGTGTATGATTGGCATATCAAGCTGGGGGGCTGCCAAGAATGGTCCAATCTCCTCAAAGGATGGATGGCCCTGGAGGCTGATGGAGCCAGCAAAGTGACCCCAGGCCATGATCCGTAATGAAGTGGCCTGTATTAGGAGAACACCCCCATTTTTCAGGCAGCAGGGTCGGGGGAACATTTCTGGTGGTGCTTGTTCCTCAGGAAGTGATAGGGTCTCGGGTCAAGGCAGTTAGAGATTAGCATGCAGGACCATCTCAAGTCTGGTGAGCCAGTAATTCCAGACTGTACAAAGTTAGTGGCTGGAGCAGGGCCTTCTGACATGGCCCATGAGTTCACATGTGGCATATATGGGGGGAGTTCAGAGTCCTGTACATGTCCTTGGTGAATGGGAGAACCTGGGGCCCTCTTGGTTAACATATTGCTGTTGTTCAGGATTGAGGGTGCTGGGGACCTCTGGAGAACATGGTATCTGAGTCAGCAGGAAGGTGCAGGGCCAATGAGTATCCGGAGTCTATATAGGGGAACTGATCACGGTGTCCTGGACTGTTGACACAGACATCTCATTCTTTAATGGCAGGTAGGTCTAGTGTGCCATATGGCAGCAAGTCCATGTCAAAAGAAGGCCACTCAACTTCACAGAAAGTTCTCAATTTGGAGGGTTTCATCTTAATGCCATCCATAATCTCCTGCATAGCCTATTTTAAAGTTGTTCAGCACCATCTAGAGGACAGTCTGGGTCTGAAACTTGGACAGGATGAATCCATTTGAAATTTTATATGTGCCTAGGAAGTATGTGGTGTGTACACAAGAGGGGGTGGAGTGCGCTAGTCTTTTCCTCACTCAGATGGCTGCCTGGCTTAGTCTCTCCCTCACTCAGTTAGTTGCCTGGCTGGCTGGTCACATCTCGGTGACTTAAGAGGCCTTACCTTAGGCCCACACATATAAACCCCATGCTTGGTCACCTCCTATTATGGGAGGTGAGTGCCCATTTAGGTGAAGCAACCTCAGAAGAACCACAGGGTTGTACCCTGTCAGATTTCATTATCACAGAGCTTTGGAACCATTACTTTCACTCTCGCATTCATGCACAATCATTCAGAGTTTAAGACTTTTGCTCCCTAGATATTCCCATTAAATTTCTGTTCTATCTAAATGGGACCAATATCATCTCGGGATCACAGCAAGGTTCAACTGTGGCCCCATTTCTTGCCTGGATTGAAGGCCAGTTACACTTTGGAATCATTTCAAGGCTTTGTTTTTCTGTTCACTTGTTTTTTGTTTGTTGGTCTTTTTGAGAAAGGGTCTCCCTGTAGCACCCACTGGCCTGGACCACACTAAGAGGACGAGGCTGGCCTTGAACTCACAGATATCTGCCTCCTTCTGTCTCCAGAGTGCTGGGATTAAAGGCATGTGCCACCTTGCCAGCCCACTTCAAGGCTTTGTATGCAACTTCCTATGAGTAATATCAGACTGTGCCAGCTTCTATCTGTCTGAGGGGAAGATTTACCTGATCTGGACATCCACTCTGGTTCTCTGTATTGATTCTCCTAGTGAAAGCTCTGAGTCCAGGGTTCTGTAGTCCTCTTTGGCTTCCTGGAATGCCACCCCAGAAACTCTTCAGTGGTGCACATCTCTCTGTTCCAGGGGCTGCAGGCAGGCTGCAGGCCCATCCCAGGATTGGCAGCCCCTATCAACAATTATGGTATGGCATCTTGATCTCTCAGGGCCTTCTAGAAATGTTATAGAAATGTCACAGAGAGAAGAGACCAGCAGCCAAAATAGATAAAGGAAAGTGACTTTTTTATCATTACTTTTTTAATTTTAATAACTACATGATTAGAAGAAACATTTCATTACAGTTTTAACATATTCAGTAACACACTCTCAGTAACACACTCCAGGGCGAGAGGACATCTCTTTCACAAGTGGGTGCAAGTTTCTAGGTTCACAGTTGAGTTAATACAGTTATACAATATTGAATTCAGTATAAGCCCTGTAAGACATAAAATTGAAAGAGTTTTTTAACCTTTAAAAAACATCTCCATTTCATTTTAGAATATATTATTCCTTGCAGAAAGACTCATTGTTTTTGCTACTAACACAGATGTTGGCGCATGCATCTCTAACCTGTATGTATCTGATTATTACTAGTCCATAATTGGTTGCACTTGGATCCTTGGTGCCTATGTATGTCTATAAAGTCATCGGGTAGATTTCAATGGTAATGTTTATTACCTCTACTAATTAACATGATGTAAATTTCCATGCTGCCTCCTCACATAAAATACAATTTTTAAATTTGTTGTTTTTTTTTGTATGTGTGTATATCACACAGAACATCCCAAAACATCTTATTCGACTGTACACCCACTTCCCAGATGGCACCATCCCATAGCCTCCCTTCCCCCACTAGAGCCCTTATATTCTGATATCCCTGCTACTGTCTGCTGTGTTGTTGGCACCCCAGTCATTCCCCACTACTTGTCCATCTGGTGAATCTAGTCAGCCTATGTAGAGGTCTTTGTTTTAGAAAGTTCAGCTGTTCCTTATCTAGCAGCAATCACTTGTCAGTATTCTTTTAGATAAGATTGGGGTCTGCTGTTCATTTTCCCAGTTCTATGCTGGGTTACTATCTGGGAGTCCCTTT
>NW_008351466.1:8770265-8771241 GCF_000622305.1 Nannospalax galili | reverse complement strand
TTTTGAGGATCTGTTCCTCAGGGGTCACATGGGCTTGGGAGGAGCCCCTGGCTCCTTTCTTTTACCAGTTCCGCCTATGTGAAGATATGTCAAAGGTCCTGCTTGACCATGGTTGGCTTTGCTTGGAAGCATGGAGGAAATGATTCCTCTTTGTTGACCATCATTTTTGTAGACTGGACACTGGTTCAAGTCCATCTGGCGGGGTCTCCTCGGCCTCCTTGATCAAGAGGACAGGTTACCCACCACAGTTACAGGACATTTTGAGAGATGCTCATAGTCCCCTGGAACTAGTCAACCTAGGAGGGAAAGGAACAAAAACTGTCCTTTTGTCCCTCTGACCAAATTATTATAGGCCTCAAAGTATGTCTGCTAAACATCCAAGAAGGTTAGTTCCAACAGTCTTGTACTTTTAATTACTGCGTGTCATGTTGATAAATCTTGGGCAAAGACCAATTTTTCTCAGATAAACCTTACCTAGACATATTTCTTGATCTGCTATGTATAATTTGTCAGTAGGTTGTTGGAGTAATACGGTTCCCTCTGTTCTTAAAACTAGCTAGCCATTACTTATCTCTCACATTGTCTCACCCCTCCATCACGGTTTTCCCACTAAGGTGCCCCCATTTCCCCCCTTTCTCCCTTAATAATACCCTTCTCCTACAGTCCTACCTCTCGAGCTCCTGCTTTCCCTTTATCCCCCCTATGTTCCTTGTATACCCTTCCCTCTCCCCTCCCTTAAACTAACCCAATTTTTATCCATATCTCCCTTATTAAGGCCTGTTTCTTACTGTTCTTCTCTTTCAGGTTCTTTCTTTTCGTTTACTTCCCTGTTTCCTTTCCATTATCCTGGTTCCTATAGTTATGCCTGGATAAATACACACTTATCAGCGTTTGGTTCTAGGATCCACATATGAGGGAGAATATATGTCAATTATTTTCCTGAGTCTGTGTTACTTCACTTAGTATAACAGTTTTT
>NW_008351466.1:8757058-8769692 GCF_000622305.1 Nannospalax galili | reverse complement strand
CCCATTTGTTAATTCTTGACCTTGTTTCCTGAGCAATTGATGTCTGGTTTAGAAAATCCTTTCCTACACCTACATCTTGTAGGTTTTCCCCAACGTTTTCTTCTAACAGTTTCAGAGTTTCATGCTTTACATTGAGGTCTTTGATCCATTTGGAATTGACTTTTGTGCAGGGTGAAAGACAAGGGTTTAGTTTCTTTCTTCTACAGGTGGAGATCCAGTTTTGCCAGCACCATTTGCTGAAATTCTGTCTTTCCTCCAGTGAATATTCTTGGCCCCTTTGTCAAATATTAGTTGGCTGAAATTTTATGCGTAGTGGTGGGCTGATATCCGGATCACTCTGTAATTTTGCCAGGCCCTAGCTTAAGTTTTTGAGGAAATTTATAGTCCTATGTGAGGATAATTATACAAGTGGTTACACCCATGAATATATGGTCACAAAGATTTCAAGATTGTAGCATTTTGGGGAATAAAGACTTCAATGGAAGTTAAAGGCAGGAGTTACAGGGAAGATTCCTATTTACCTTCCCCATTCTTAGTTCTTATTGCACCTTGAGACCTTACACTGTCTAAAGTTCCTAGCAACCATCCTAAAGCTTTCATTAGCATCACACTGCTAAAGCTTTATCAACCATTTATGTTCTTTTACTACCACACATGGTTGGGAATACAGACTCAGGCTACCCCAAATTCAATCTTCCAATGTGGCAACTATACAAGTTTTGTAGTAACAGAACAAAGCAAAGTCTTATATCAAGACACAGTTCAAATATATTTGTGGATATATTAAGTAGGCAGGTCATGGCAAAGTGTGGGAAATTTTACTGTAGGTCTTAGATGCTTTCTGATGACAATCTTAGATTTTTGATTGGTGGAACCTGGTGGTCTGGTAAATTATATATTCCAAAAGGTTTATATCTGTTAGTCATGGGACGTTAAGTTAGAAACAAAGGTGGACAAGGAGTGGCTATTTAGGGGGATAAAGTTAGCCCAAAATAAATGGGACTTAGGATATGGACCTGCAACATTCCAAACTCACCACAATCACTGAAGTTCTAATCAGTTGATCAGACTTCATAGAATTTTCAGTTCCAGGATGCAGGTTTTCTGCAAACTTAGGTTCAAAAATAATAAGGAAATTTTTTTTTAATTTTTTTTTTTACAATTAAAGTTACAGTTTTAACAATATGCAAAATATTACAGTAATTCAGATTTTTTGGCATAATGATTACAGATTTGATAAATACATTTTATATCTCATAATAGCGATGAGGATTATACAAAAGCTATTAAAACAATTATGAGAATAAATTCTATTGTCACTTAAGTATCTAAAGCTATTTTCCTTATTATTATGACAAATTGTGTTTTTAAATAATGTTCTTGTAAGTTTAGTTCGTTTGGAATTTCCTCTTTGTCTACTTAGTAAGTAGATATCTTGACAGTGCAACTCTTTTGTGTTTTACTACTCAGTGGCATTTTATTACTCTGGATTCTTGAACCTCTGTGGTGCTTTCTACTCATAGTGTCTACTGATAGAGAAGTAAAGCTAAGAATAAAGGAAATTCACCAAATGGTTTTATGAGGCTCCTGGTCCAATTAGTCCAAGAAAAATGTAGATCAAATGTGTCAGACATCTAACTGCTGCTGCTATCTGCTTTTGTAAACTGCAATGATCATTTATTTGATTCATACTACAATGGGGCCTGGATTAGGTATAGATCAGAAGGCAATAAATGGCCCGATTAATGCCCATGAGATCTACTTTGTAAACTATAATGACTCGATAAACTCAGTGTTAGGCTGAACTGGGCCCCAAGATAGTGTCACTACTGACCAACAATACTGTAACGACACCCCAGTTCCTACACTTTTGGCTCAAGACCCTCCTTACCCTGACCTGCCTGCTCTACCACCACCTCCTTCCTTTCCTACTCCCACCTCAGGATACTCACATGTGAATGGTCTAGTGTTCTGATGGCCTTTTCTCTCTGTGTGAGGCCTTGGGAAGTAGAGGAACAATTATCCATGGGAAGCAGAGGAACAATTATCCATGTCCATATCCCGTTTAATATGTCAGGTCTCTCCCAAAATTGAGCAGCACTTGGGTTCCTTCTTCACTGATCCAGTCCACTACAGTAAAGAGTTAGTATACCTTACTGCTACCTTACTCAAACATGCAATATTACCTGGCATGATACCTGTTATTCTTTCCACTACTTTGACCCCAAATGTGTGAGAATGCATGTGGGTCACCTCCCACGCCCATGCTGATGAGGTTCATGTAAAAGATTCTGCCTGCACTGTGGGAGTGGTGGTGGTCCTTAGAGAGTACCCTATCTGGATATACCATGTTCCTACCACCACTGCCGCTCACCCCAATCCCCCTTTTCCCTGGTAGAACAGCAAGGGACCTGATGATTGTCTTCCTCTTGGTGGGCTGCTGGTGGGCCACTGGTGGGATCCTCACAAGGAAGTTAATTTTGACACACTGCTTCAGCATACCCACCTAGATCCTAACTCCCCAGAAGACAATCTCGACTCCCACTTCATAGCTCATTTGGCCCCAAATATTTGTTAAAAAGCTCAAGTTACTTGAAAAGGGCCCTCAGCCCCCTCCCCAGGGAGACCTGCTGGAAATGGCATTTAAGGTGTTTAATGACTGAGAAGAGCAGAAACGAACTGATAAGAGTGACCTGGGACTGCCAAAAGTGCCACCTATTGGCTGCAAGCCCTCTGGGCTCCTCCAAAGAAGCTGGGGCTGCAAGGACAGTAGCCAGGACCCTGCTTCAGGTTTGACAACACCTGGACACTGGGCCAAAGCCTGACTCTCTCCAAGACCAACACCGGAACACATTCCCCAATATGGACTCAGAGGACACTGGAAGGTTGACTGTCCCACCCTATCTCATCATGTTAGGCCAGTCCCTTTCCTCTAAACCTCGCAAGATGCTTGGCAACATACTGGGTCTGGTGGCCTAAGACTGAAAGTGGCCTGGGACCTCAGCTTCCAACAATTCTTTTCACATCAGGATAGAGGTGCCCAGGGTCACATTCCAGGTGGCAGGTGGGATGCTCTCATTCATTATCAACACAGAAGCTATGTGGTTGTGCCTGCCATACTACTCTAGCAAACCTTTCCCTTCTCAGGTCTCTGTAGTGGGTATAGATAGCCAACCTCATTCTCCCCTAGTTACTACACCAGACCTGTGCATGCTTTGGTATGCTCCATTTTCCCACTCATTCTTTGTGATGCCTAACTGCCCAGCCCATCTCTTGGGTCAGGACCTAATGCAAAAACTCTTCCTCTCTTTAGTTCCATACTACCATACAGTTTTCATTCTCACCCCTGCTCCCTCCCTTGTAACTAAACGCAACCCTCTTCTTCCTGCCTCTGAAGTCAATCCCCAAGTATGGGACCCATCCTCACCTGCTTTGGCCTCTCATTACATACCTATCCATATCCCACTTAAAGACGCCACTACCTTTCCTTGCCAACCCCCATATCTTGTTTCGCTCAAGCACCACCTGGGACTCAATCCTATTATTACTTGCCTCTTCAGTGCTGGTCTCTTCCATCGAACACACTCACCCGGCAATATCTCCCTTCTCTCTGTCACTCAGCCCGGTGGTCCCTATTGACTGGTGCAGGATCCTTCTCTCCTTAATGCTGTGTTATTCCTGTCCAACCCATCATCCCTAACCCATATACTCTTCTTTCTCTCATCCCTTCATCCACCATTATGTCACTGTCCTAGATCCCAAGGTGCCTTCTTACCTTTCTTACACTTCCCTTACACCCAGATGCCTAAAACTTTTTGCTTTCACTTGGGAGGATCCTGACACACATACCACCTAATAGCTCACCTGGATTGTCCTACCCCAGAGGTTTAGAGACAGCCCCCCATCTCTTTGGCCAAGCTCTGTACTGATCTCTGGTCCCTAGCCCTTTCACCTAGTAAATTGCTACAATATGTAGATGCCCTTCTTCTCTGCTCCCCCTCCATTTTCATGTCCAAGTTACACAAAAACTAAGGTCCAACCTTCACTCACCCAGGCCAAATGCCTTGGCTTTCTCTTTGGCCCCATATCCTGCCAGTTCACCCAAGATTTCAAACAACACCTTCATTTCCTTGCACACCCATCTCTAAAGATGAGATCCTATCCTTTCTTTTTTGGGGGGGGTTCCTCCCAACATGGATCCCCAAATTTGCTCTTCTTTCTAAACTCCTCTATGATGCTTCCAAGGAGAACTTTCATGAACTCTTAGACCTGGAGCCTGAGATGGCCACTGTTTCTCTTGTTTGTGTGGTACCCTCCTGGAGGCTCTGGCCCTGGATCTCCCAGACCTCAGCCAGTGTGCCTTATATACAGGAGTAAAAGGAAGAATGGCTCTGGGAGTCTTGAGACAGATGAAGGGACCCTCATTTGCCCCATACCCTATCTATCTAAACTGGATTCTTCCATCAGGGGCTGGGAGCCATGCTTATATGCCCTCACCTTGGCAGCCTTCTTGCCCTAAGAAGCACAAAAATTTACATTTCGACAGAAACTAACTGTCCTTTCTCTTCGTAGACTCAAGGACCTCCTGTCTTACTCCTGTCGATCAATACTCACCCAATCTAAACTCCCAACTCTTTCATGTTACCTTTCTAGAGAACTCAGACATCATCCTAAACTCATGCCCTCCACTTAAGCTGACCACCCTCTTGGCTCTGCCTGAATAGCTCACATACTCTTGCCTGGAAACATTGGGGGAAATTACCCATCACAATCCCAAGATCTCCCTATCTCCTCTCCCTGACCCAGACCACACCTGGTACATTGATGGCAGCTGCTCTAGCACTCCATAAGGGTCTCAGGTGTTGGGATATTCAGTTATCTCTGATGACAAGTTAATAGAGACAAGACCACTGCCTAGAGGAACAACCTCCCAAAAAGCAGAACTTGTTGCCTTCACTCAGGCCCTTATTCTGGGCCAGGGAAAAATAATCAACATTTATACTGACTCTAAATATGCTTTCCGTATCCTACACCACCACGCTGCTATTTGGGAAAAGAAAGGTTTTCTATCAACTAAGGGGATACCAATTACCAATGGAACCCTTATTCTCAAGTTACTGGAGGCCTATTTATCAGCACAGGTAGCTGTCATCCACTGCAGGAACATCAACCCTTGATTTCTCCTATGGCTCTGGGAAATTCTTTTTCAGATAAGGTTGCTAGAGAGTCAAGTCTCCACACCTCTGATATGTTGTCAGTTCTTTTTTTTGCCCCCACTTCCTTTCTTACCTTCTGTTCTCTGACATAGTGGCAGGCCCTTATGAAGCAGGGCAGTGTTGCTGGCCCTCAGGGATGGTTGCTCATGGGAGAATTCTTCTGTCTACCTAACTCTCAGGCTACGGACCATACTTACCCATTTATATGAACCCTCCACCTATATAGATTCTTGACCCCTCTTCTCTTTCATCCTCACCTCTCCTCACTAATCTCTTCTGTGATGCAGGCTTGCTCCCACTGTGCACAAGTCTCTTGACAGGGAGGGGCCAAACCTCCTTCTAATAAACCCCATCAATACGGGGGTTCTCTCCCTGGAACTGACTGGCAGATTGACTTTTACCCATGTATCCCCTCATAAAAACATTAGCTATCTCCTCACTATGGTGGATACATTCTCAGGATGGGTTGTGACCTTCCCAACAGTTGGCAAAACAGCAGATTTTGTTGCCTCTCATCTCCTTGAGTCCATCCGCTCCCACTTCTGTTTATCCCTTACCATCCAGTCTGATAACTGGCCAACCTTTATTTCCAAAGTCACAAGAAATATACAAAGCTCTAAAAATTGATTTGAAAGCTCCACATCCTTTGTAGACCCCAATCCTTAGGTAAAGTGGAATGGGTAAATGCAATTCTCAAAAGTCATCTTTCCAAAGTAGCCTCCAAACTTTATTTACCCTGGATTCACTTCCTTCCATTTGCCCTAGCCAGGGTTACATCTACACTGAAGGCCCCCTCATTTTTCAGTTCCTTTGAACTCATGTACAGTCATCATTTTCTCATAAGTGTTAGGGTTTGGATCTATAGCAACTCCCTACCCAATGCAGCAGGGCCTCATGGTTTTGCAGGCCCCTGAGAATTCAGGAATTGGGTTAATGAGCACCCTGACCATCTGCAAGACATGATAAACAGACTCTTTACACCTTTTGACCTGAGACCTGATTGCTGCATTACTGCAAGGAGCTGCTTCAGGACAGCATGCTCCCTCTTTCATGATCTTAAAGGATAAACAGACTCTTTACACCTTTTGACCCAGATCCTGGGTGATGAAAGAGGATGCAAGGGGGCAGTTTGACAGAGGTTACTCTCTCCTGATAAGTGTTGGTCTCTCTCTCCCCCACCTATTTTTAAAAGTATTTCCCCACCTTCCACATCCTCTGAAGCCCTGTATAAAGATCCCCAGCCAACAACCTGTGAATCAACAGCTCCTCTAGCCCCAAAGGGGAATTGTCCTGTGCATTTTCCTCTGCTAATAAACTCTATCCCACTGGAGTTTTTTTGTCTGTGTCCCAGTGCTCTTTCCCAATTTGCCTTGATTTACCTATCAGTAATTTTCCTCCCCTAGAAAATACTCCCTTTCACAAGTACCTGCCAACACTCCCTCTCATCAGAAACCTCCTCCAGGAATACATGTACTACCTTCTTCCCCAACTTTCAAAAGATGCTGTTACTCTCTCTTTTTATCTTGGAGACCAGGTTTATCTCAGACTATCACATCCACAGCGCCTCACACTACATTGGAGCAGAGCTCACCTGGTAATGCTAACTATTCCCACAGTTACCAAGCTCCAGGGAATCCCTAACTGACTCCAACGTTCAGAACTTAAGAGCATCAAGCCCCCATGACAACAAGGGATAAGTACTCTTCCTCTTCAACTGGATTTCTAACTCCTTGCCTCCCTCCAGTGCTGGAATGACTCCTCTTGTTTCATTGCTTGTGCTGGGATACATTGTTGTTTCATCTCATTCTCTCCTCAATGTGTTCAAACCCTCCTAGTGCCTGGCCATTTGATATTCTTAATACAGGCAGACAAAACAGATTCCTCAACTACACCTTTTGTCTCATCTCTGGCTGTGCCCCATCTATTGCCTGAACCTTCCAAGTTCTGGATATGTGCCCATATATCTGTCATAAAAGGAACATTCTCACATGGCTTCATATGTTAACTTCCTCACCAATGAAATTAGCTCTACCTGCAGAGAGAGTAAGGATTGGGGAAGAACCCCTCATGAGAATGTAGCTATCACTATTCCCAGTTCTGTTATGGCATTTCACCCCAGCAGCCCAGGCATGCCCCAGGAGATAACCACAAGGTCTTTCCTTTCACTGTTAATGATCCTGGAGACCAAAAACTGATGGATGGAGTAGAAGGGGTGCCATGTTATGTTACTCTGGAAGCTCAAAAACAGAAGGAGAAATCAAGACTTTTAGGTCACTCCAGACAACTCCTCGAATGCCTCAAAATAACTTTATTTAAACTATCCAAGACATTGAAGAAAAACACGACAATCTCCAACATAGCCTACTGTGGTCGCCGGCTGTGGCTGATCTCCTCCAGCTATGGCTGCTCTCCTACTCTTTTAGTTCCTCTGATCAGTCGTCTGGTCTGGACCCCAGGGCTGGTGAGGAGTCTGCACCAGTGTCACCACATTCAGGCGCAGGAGACCAGGTTCAGTGACACAGATCTGCTTTATTGCAAGAAAGTACGGGCTTATATAAGGGTAATAGTCCAATCACAACACAGCACATGGGATCCCTTATTAGCACGGCAGACTAGTATCCTATTACACTCTAGCGGGCCAGATGCCCCATTAGAAGCAATGCATTCCAGCATGATAGGTATGTAAGGCAAAAGGCAAAATCAGTCACAAGATTTTCCACAACAGCCTACATAATCTCTCTCTTACTACTGCATCATAGATTTCTATACCTTACTATACACTCCTCTTCCTTAACCAACACAATATAACCAACCATTCTGCCTGCTTTCTCTATGAGACCCCCCTACTGTACAACCTTTGATCACAGCTCTTCCTCTGTTTAAAGTTATCTCCATTTTCAACACTTCTTGCTCATAAGACCTCTTATCCTCTATGTCAATCTCCCTTTCCCCCTCAGAGTATGTTGACTGCAGATGTAAAGATATCTCCCAGTGTTGGTTTGAATCTTTAAAAAATTTTACAGTCTCAAAAAATCATACCCTTAAGAAAGAATTTACTTCTGGTGTGACTCACATCTATATATCTGTGTCTCTCCCAGCTGAAATCTTAGCCCCTTATCCTCTATGTGTTCTGGTTACCCTAGACCCCAACCTTACTCTCTGTACAGAAGGCGAAATAACATCCTTTTTACTATCCCAACACTGTTTACAAAAAAGGCTCATTTTCCTGCTTGTCATGGTGAGTGTCAGTCTCGCAGCCACCATAGCAGCTACAGAAATGTCTGCTCGAGAACTAAGACATAGTCTTATCTCTTACCAACAGCTTTGTTCAGACCTAAATGCCACAATTACAGGATCAACTAAGGCCCTCAACCTGCTTCAACAATAACTCACCTCTCTGAGGTCAGTAGTTCTTCAAAACTGACAGGCCTTGGACCTCATTACAGCAGAAAAGGGGGAACCTGCAATTTCCTAAATGAGGAAAGCTGCTACTATGTGAACCAGTCAGGACAAGTAGAATAAGAGATAAACAACATACAAAATCTAGTCAATCAACTCAAAACTGGAACAACTTCCTCTTCTGGCTCTTAGGATGTCTTTGGATCCATTTGGTCCTGTGAGCCCCCTAATAGGACATTTTCTCCTTCTCCTTTTAGCTCCTTGCCTCGTGAAATGTTTTGAAAACAAAGTGAGCCAACTCACACACCAAACCTTTATTAAATTGTTACTAAATTGCCCAACTTCTACTCTTTACCAGCCTCTAGCTACCACAGAGCTGACTTTCCATGGACTCCAGGGAGGCCAATTGACAACTGAATCCATTATTCCCTGAGAGATTTACCAACAATCTCACCCAGCAGGAAGCAGCCACAGAAGCAAAGTGGCACACCTTAGCACTAACAAAAAGCAGAAATTTTAGGCAGAACTGGGCCCCAAGATGGAGTCACTACTGACAACATAGCAATCACACCCAGCAGGCAGCATTCTGGAAAACAGAAACTAACCACCCCTAGTTTCTCAGTAACCACCTGACTCCTGTTTTTAACAATACACCCTAATCATAAGTGCAATCTTCCATCGCAGCCACCTGAAAAACTGGAAAGCAACTGAAATGCCCTCCTGATGAGGCACCTGCTATTGACTCACATACCTGCTTCTGCTACAGCCTCGCTTTCCCCTATCCACACACAAAAAGTAATCCAATAAAGCCCAGCCTGCTGTGATAAGAAATTGCTACTCTCTCTCTCTCTCTCTCTCTCTCTCTCTCTCTCTCTCTCACAGCCCAGCAGCCAGTGCATCTCAATAAAGTTCTCCTTTTCTAGCCTTAGATTGGTCTCTGGTGGTCTTTGTCTTTCCCTGAACTCAGGAAAGAATTTTCTTGAGGTAACATGGCACATCAAAGTAAGGAGCCATAGGGCTCATATGGTAGTCATAAAATGATGATGTAAAAAAGACCTATTTAACCCTCAAAAGCACCTCTGTTCAAGGCCCAGGAAATCCTGAAGCCTTAATGCTAATACTGGGACATCATATATGAGAATGAAAATGTAAAACAAACAAAACTAGCTTTCTAACTCTCTCCTGGGTGAATGCTTGATCTCTTAGTGGTTTGAAGAATTTTTCTTTAACAATAAGGTACCAGCAATACTCATGAAACCCTATAGTGTTAGTTGAAAGATTTTAATTAGTTATAAATGGGTGTTGTGAAGGTGAAGACTTTTTTAAATGTGAAAGAAAATGAAACAAATGTCCTTAATATTTTAGGAGAATTTAAAACAGAATTGTATAAAGTCTTCAAATTAAGGAGAGGCCATTAAAATATATAAGAAAAAAAAACCCAAAGACTACTGAATAGGAAACAGTGCAAATATGATAAATATGATTTCAACTGTATCATAATTGGCAAAAGTAGGCATGTGAAAAAGAGACAAAATTGGAGTCAAACCTTGCTTTTAACAATCCAATATTGCTATATCTCAAGGACATGTTTTCTTCATTAATATGAGAATTACATCAGACCCATGAAAAAGGCATAATCCTTGATAATGACTTAATCATCTTCATCAACTGACCCCATCTTCCAAAACTGTCCCCAAAGCAGTCAAATTTTAATATGAATTTATAGAGAATAAACAATATTTAAATCAAAGAATGATTGTTAATTTCATCCTCTATTTATAAGTGCTTACTGAACGATGTTTGCCTTGTAGTGTAGGTTTTCTACCCTATTTTTCTTCCTGTATTCTGTAAATGCCACCTTCTTTGTGCTTGGTGTTTAATCAATTATTGTGCACTGTCTATTATTTATTTGCTCTCCTTTTGTTTTCTATATATTTTAAATTCATTTTCTTGAAGAATAATTTTGTGATCTTAAATTTATATTTAGTTTTTTTCTTTTTAAAATAATTTTTTATTATTTTTAACTTTTACAAAAACTTTGTTGAGAATTTCATACATGTATATAAGGTGTTTTTATAAAATACATGCCTACTTCCTCCCCTCCCACATTCCTCCCTCTGAAGAGGTAACCCTAAAATCTTTTAAGGATTTGATACAAGTTCCCAAATACTTTTGACATTTTTGGCATTTGGAACAGAGTGTGTTGCTAACAGGCCCAAGGACATTTTGACTTTTAGCTAAGAAACTGACTACGTTTCTTTGGTTTTTATTTTTACCTTAACTGCCTAGCCAATTCCTACCTTCTATTCTTATCACTCCATCTTCTGAGGGGGTTACCCAAATTGTCAATAGGGAATAGGAACGCAGACAGCTCTGGCTTCCTCCATGCTGAACAGTGATGCAGGGTGAGGCAATTGGAGTACCCCTTCAGTGGGTTGATCTAGAATACTCCTAAATTGCATAACGTTATCTCTAAGGGGAAAAGAAAGTAACTGAATCATGAATAGGAGATGTGAAGGAGAAGTAAAGGCAAGAGTAATTAGCATTACAAGTTCTAGATAGGGAACTAGAAAAAAGTCAGAACAGACCAATTTTCAAGTGTTCATATGAGAGTCCATTGGAGTTTCTTGTATTTTTTTAGTATTTCATACAGAATAGCTCAGTCTTAATCATCTTTATACCCCCATCCCCAGTGGCACCATCCCATAACCCCCATTCCACCACTGAAACCCATAAACTCTGTCATCCCTGCTAAGGCCCGCTGGGTAGTCAGTGTCCCCAGCCGTTCCCCAGTACAAGTCTGTCCACTAAGTTGAGTCAGCCTGTCTAGATTCCCTTGTTTTAGGAAGATCAGCTCTTCTTCATCTAGCAGCTATCACTTGCCAACATTCCTTTAGATAAGACTGAGGACTACTGTTCACTTTCCTAGTTCTATGCTGGGTTATTGTCTGCCTGAGTTTGCATGGAACTTGTATATGCTGACACCATTGCCACAGAATCATATGAGCAGGTTCCCAGGAGCTCTGTTTCTGTATGGCTATGCACCTCCTCCCTGGCACTTACAGTCTTTCAGCTCCCTCTTCCACAATGGTCTCTGAGCCTTGGGTGGGTGAAATTTAGTAAAGGGATCCTGTCCAAGGAGCAGCATTCAGGAGACTCTTGATCCACTTTGGCTATTTGTGGCTTTTTGTGTTCCTAGCCCTCTGTTGCTTGAGGAAACTTCATAATAGAGAACTGAGAGATTCATTAGTGTCCTCTTCTTTACCCCTGTTCTATGTTCCATGAGCCTTTAGGCATTGAATGTTGTATTAGTTACCTTCTGTAACAAAATATTATGACTAAGGAAACCTATTGAAGTAAAAATTTATTTCACTTATATTCCCAGAAGGATAACTGTCCGTTGTGGTGGAGGCACATAACAGGATGTGGCAGGCTTGAAGGTAAGGCAAATAAAGCACCCCCCACAAACCCTGTGATTTGCTTCCTCCAGCAAGACCATATATCCTAAATGTCCCATGGCCTCTTCCTACCAGCACCATGAACTTGGGACTGAGTGTTTAAATTTAAGCCTGTGGGGGATATTTTAAATTCAAACCAACACACATATATATTCTTATTATTAAATAGTATGTAACCACTCATGTCTAATGTAGTTCTGTCCCTTCCCTTTGATGTTATTATACACTATGTACTACATACCTATTTATCACAGTAATTGAAAGATTGGATTTTTCACATCTAATAAATAGAGAAAAAAACAGGTAAAAACAAAATATTTGCTACATTGTTATTTAGGTAGTTACTTGGATGGAGATCTTTATTTTTATCCTTTTCTGTTGTTATATAGTGTGCTTACAGTTCACTTTGGATGGCGTCCTTCAGCAATTCTCATAAGTTACATCTACTAAAGGATAGCCTTCAATTTTGCTTGTTCGAAATATACTAAGTTTTACATTTTTTCCTGTGTTATTTGTGTTTCTATTTGCTACATCATGGCATTTCACTAAATAAACCAGGCT
>NW_008351466.1:8750485-8756985 GCF_000622305.1 Nannospalax galili | reverse complement strand
ATATATTTATAATCTACCACCAATTACACTGAGTTATTATTTTCTTTCAGATATAAATAATAATTTGGGTGTGTATAAAATTTATTGGCAGAGGAAGTTTGTTTTTTTTCTTTTTTGATTTAGATGTATTGTACCATTGCTTTTCTGGATTTTCATGGTCAGTTGACTACTGGTTACACCTCTTGATTTTAGACTTTTGTCTTTCACTTTCTTTCAGGACTTTTTATACATTTATGATGTCCTAGCTGCTATGCTTTCTAACATTCAGCTTTTGGTTGGTATGTATCCTTCAAATCTTTCAGTGTATCTTGCCCATAATGTTCCTCTAGTCTGACTGATTTCGAAGGTGTACAAAATGAAAGTAAGCTACTTAGTTGATTTCCTAAGGAAGCAACCAGATTAAAAACTATTCAACTATATTCCTTTGAGAAAAAAAGATTGTATTTTTCCTCTGGAATCATCAAATTAGCTAGATAAGTATTCTTGTGACTGCACAGTATATGAATCTTTTTAAGAAGATCATAGTTAAGAGATTCCTCTGCTGGTTCTGAAGTAGTTAACTGCTATATTGTGAAATAGCTGTCAATATCTGCAGGATATTAGAGCAATATTCAGCTCATATCTTGTAAGAAAACAGAGATTTCAATAATGTATTTCCAAGGACCAAGATTTTTAGATGACTCAGATAAATGGATATAAAACTTCATGTATCTTCCAGTGTCTTTTAAAAATTAAAAAAAAAATGGAGATGGAGAGATAACTCAGGGTTAAGAGCACTGGCTGCTCTTGCAGAGGACCTGAGCTTGGTTCCCATGATGTGCACAGAGGCTACCAAAAATTTCTTTCTTCCAGTTAGGTTTTTACACAGTTTGATATGTCATTTGTTGTTAGTATTAAATAATAGTCCACTGTCTAGATGTACCAGAAATTATCTGTCCACTTATCTACTGAAGGTATCTTGATTTCTTTGATGCTTGGTAATTATGATCAATCTGCCATAAACTATCCATGTGCAGGTTTTCATATAGTCATAATTTTCACCTTCTTTGGGTAAATATCAAGAGTGCAATTGCCAAATCACAGTAAGTATAACTTAGGTTTCTAAGCAACACCCAACCTGATTTCCAGTTGGCTGCACCATTTTTCGTTCCCACCAGAAATGAGTGAGAGTTCTTATATCATCAAATCCTGGCCATCACTTGGTGTTTCAAGAGTTTTGACTTTTGGCATTTTAATTGGAAGTTGGTGGTATCTTATGAATGGTTTATTCTGATTTTCCTTGATAATAACTCGTGTTATTTTTAAATGTATTTTTTTCCTTTTTGAAAAATGCAGATGTTATTTCTTTGAATTTGTATCTCATTTAAAATACATTAACATTTGCAATCGGCTGTAACTGTATAACATTTATTTTTCCAAAAAGAAGATCTGCTGTGACAGGGTTCCTCTCATCCTGTTTTCCAAAATTTGCTGGTGTGACTTTAATTTTTCCACTTTTCTTTCCAAGGTACAAAAACACAGGGTGAAAACTGAAAATATTTAAAAGCCCAGATGTTAGATTTATATTTTGCTGCATGGTTACTAAGAAAAGAACACACATTTGATTGGACCAACTTTTAACTGTGCTTTAAATTGTCAAAGTCAGTGTATTTAAAGAGACCATGGCAGGATTTTCTCTCAAGAGAACCTAAAATAAATCAATTCATCAATCTTTCATCTGTCTGTCTAAATATACTAAACATTGTTTTGTATTTCTGAGTATTAAGACTAGCTAGAAGATGGCAAGTGTCCACACTCACAGATCCAGACTCAGTAATATTTTGAACAGAACTATAATTATAAACTCAAGCTTCAACTGCATGAGAATAAGTGATGGGTGATACTGAGAATGGCCACACATAAGAATGAAAATGCATCGTACACCTCATAAGTTTGTGACACATTTCTAAATATATAGTCAGGAATCTCCCAAATATGTAGGATGATTTGAGCAATGCCTTTTCTTCATGGCTGCAATTATATCTTAATCCTCTCACAGTTTTACTCTAAATTGTCACAGCTAGCAAGATATAGATATAATACACAGATCATTGACTGCTATTTCAACCGTTATCTGGAAAATTTAATATCATGTGACTATAGGCTAAAATATGTATGAGAACTTCAATTAAGAAAAGTGCTTATTTTAAAATATAAATTGGACAGAATGAATGACTTCACAATGTTTAAAACAAATATCTCTCACCACAAATTACTATTTGATAGTATAGCTATCAATTTATGAGTATCTTTATATGTAACTGTTGTAAATTTGCTCTGGGTTGAACGAGTCAATCATAATGCAACTTTATTTTAAAAACAGATTGAAAAAGTGCATTTTAAACTGCAAAATCGTTAGCATATATAGTTCAGTATCTATTGAAATCAGGCAATTATATTCTTGGATGTTTTAGATGCATCAGTGTTAGATTGGTAAAGAAACATGATGAGAATAGATGAGTTAAATAACTGTGATGTCTTTGAATAGGAAATCTCTGTGTTGCATTCAAGTGTTTCACATTCTGGTTTGAACTGTGAATACCTCACAGCTTGTTTGCATCTAGCTTTATTCCATTTTGGTAGAAGTCTATAAAAATACTGCATGATATAAAACTGCTTCACTTATTTTTAAACCTTTGTACTATTAATGTAATATGCTTTTCCTCAAAATGTACTTTGTTGTCATATCGTCTTTCTTTGATGCAGTTATTACTGATTTCAAACAATACTAAAGGAATACTTAGTTTGGTCATTATTAACACTAAAGACACAAGCACTTCAACATGTTTACAGCCAGTATGCATCAGGAACAGGAAATACGACTTGCTTCTTAGGGAGCATGCTTTCTATAGGTTAATGGCTTGTTTGATAGCTAATAAAATATCAGTATTGATAAATAAGTATGTATACACCTCTGTGTGCCTGTTGATTTTATATTGTCAGTAAAAGAAACAGGTTGAACATTTTGCAGATTTTATTATATTTTGATTGGAAAACAATTTATTCTCCATAGAAAATATTTTCAGGTATGAAATTACCATAATAATTCTTTGAAAGTTCATTCCAGGTTTTAAGAAATGAGAAGTCAAAATAAGGAAATATACACAAAGCTGTTCCTAACTCAGCCTTTTTCAGATTAGTCTTTTCATGAAGAGTTGAAGAAATTCATACAGTATCAGTCTTGAAATTCTGTTTATATTTTTCCCACATTTCCTCACATATCTTTAACATTTTTATTTCTCATTTAGTTGCAAATGTTGTCTTTATCTATTCAGATTAACAGTGTTTATACTAAGCTCCAAACGCATACTTATACCTTTAAAAACTGATTACTCAAGAATATGGTTATGCCTCTTTGAATTATAAATAACACTTTCCATTGAGTAAGAAATTAAAAGAATTAACCATTAACTTATTAATTGCAGCTGTGGGAGTCAGACATTTTCTACCTTTTCTTCTCCAAGATCTTCAAAAGTATATCAGTCCTCTAACTAACTTATATATGTAACAAACAGTACAGTGAGATACTTTCAATTTATTTTAGATTTCTTTAGAGTCTTGTGAAAACATGAAAATGTTTGAAGCGGCTTTTAAAAATTTTTCTCTTTTTGGACATGATAAGAATTAATGATTTATCAATCCATTACAGCTTTACAGGAGTATTTTAGACATTCTTGTGTTCTTGATCAGTCAAATCTTGTTATGATTTCTATGGAGAAACATCTCCATCTAATGGAGAATTTGAATTATGTTTGCTCTTCTTTTACTTCCACATTTTCAAAATCTATTGCAAAAGGTATTTTACTATTAGAAACAAAGGCGTCTTTAGCCTCAATGCAAAATATGTGTAGTATATACATTTAGATAGGATATGTCTGTGTGTCTACATATATCTGTGTTTATATCTTTTATTTATCTAGTTCCTCTAACCATCTTTATCAATAGGCTATGAACTCTTTCTGCCTTGTATTTAACAAGACAAAAACTAGTCTGAAATTACCAAGTTTGTGTATATTGCTTGAGAAAAATTGATATATATTCAGTTTTGTATGCATTTTTGAGATAGTACTTGGGCTTTTTAGATATATCCAAGTATCCTGCAATATTAAATTAGTTCTTCAGTATTAGGTAATGAATTATGTCACTACAGTTGGTTTTCATTTGTAGTGCTATTTCACATTTTTAAATAAACTATGATATATTAGTTTTCCTGGGATCAAAATTTTACCTTACTTATTTCATATTTAATCTTCAGGAGAAAAATTCATATATGTGAAGTATTCTCTTAACATTCGATGAGAATGCATTTATTGTCATACCAATTTGAAAAGACGATTTTGATTGTTTTGACATTGTGACAAAAAGTGCCATAAAGAATTAGTTCAATAGCCTCATGTTTTTACAATAGACATGAAAACATGTCTCAGGGACTACTTTAATCAAGGCTTTTATGGAATTCTTAGTGAGGTTTACAAAAGAATTCATCAGAAAGAAAGCTTAGTTTTGACTGAGAGGAACCAAAAATGAAAATAAAAATATTTAAAAACAGGCCAGAAGGAGGCGTGTTCCCATGTGGGCATTTCTGAAGTCCCATTCTCTTCTTTGGCACCACAGAATACCTTGTTGATATGCTGCTTACAGAACAAATCTCTCACAGGAAGGAGAAAAAAATTGGAAAAATAACTGGGCAAAGGCGAAGCAGGTTCATTTTGGCTTTGACCAGAGACATTGTTTTGGCATTGCTTTCCTATCAGGATTATTTTGTATTTGATGCCTTTACTGTCACATTCCTAGTGTCTGTAATATTATCTTCCTTCTGTAGAACCTCAGGGCACTTTGTCTACAACAGTCCTGAAGCTGTGGTCTCCTTACTGCTGAATGAACATTCTTTCAAGATCAAGTAATTGTAGCATAATTGTGGAGACAAGCTATTGTGAAATGGAGTTCTTTAAATAACTTTCATTTATATTAATGATCTTGCAAAAATGTTTTTAATCATGTGTATGCGTGTCTCTTTATGTAGGTGTATGCATGTCAGTGTAGGTGTATGTGGAGGCTGGAAGAGGGCATTGGATCCCCTGGTCCTGGAACCGCAGGGGAGCCACCTGATGCGGGTTCTCGGAACCAAACTATGCTCCTCTGTAGGAGAGTATGTGCTCTTAACTGCTAAATCATCTTTCCATCCATGCAGACATCTTGACACTGGCTAATTAGAAAATTAAGATTGTGGAATGATTGAGTGCTTTAGGGTGAGAAACAAATTTACTTTGAGCTATTTTAGATTCTTGAATAGCCATTTGTTTCATATGTTTTTAATCTGACCAAATATTCTGGAAACTAAAAACCTCTTCAGAATATGTTACTAACGTTCTTAGACCTCAAAAATTCATCAGCCCTAATGCTTAGAATCCTTTAAGGTAACATGAAGCCTAGCTATTTCCCAGCTCTGATGTAACCAAATTATTTGAAATTTCTATAAATGACATGCCAAGAAGTATTGATTTCTGAATTTATTTTGTTCTTTGCCTATAAAACTTAATGTAAGTGCTGGAGAGATGGCTCAGAGCTTAAGACCACAGGCTGCTCTTGCAGAAGACCTGAGTTCAATTCCCAAAACCCACACTGCATCTGTAACTCCAGTTGCAGGAATCCAATTCCTTCTTCTGACATCCGTGAGCATTGTTCAACACTGGTGCACTTATACCATGCAGGCAGTACTTTCATACATATAAAACAATAATAATAAATTTAAAAAACTTCATGTTACCTCTTCTAAGACAGAACAAGTGTTCAGGGTTACATGAAACCATGTTTCTTCATGGTAGTCACTTGTTCATTCATACTTAGCTAGAATAAAATATTTTTCTATTCCCTCTAAATGGAGTTATTTTGCTATGACATTGTCATCCATATTGCTGTATCCTCTCTACCTAAGTGTGGCTCATGAACTATCAACATTAGGTTTGATAAAAAAATTCAGATTTACAAGGCCAGATGTCATTATGGTACGTATTATAGCTGCTATATTTGATGTCTTCAGAAGGCCCATGTGCTAAAACCTTGGACCCCAATTTGACTTTAATTGGTTTTGGAAATTTGAAGAGGTAGACCTTTGTGAGAAAATGTCCCACCTCACTAGTCATCAAGGAAATGTAAATTAAAATGACCTTGAGATTTTATCTCACTCCAGAAATGGCAGTCATCAAGAAAACACCAACAAATGGTGATGAGAATATGAACAGAATGGAGCCCTTATACAGAGCTGGTGAAAGTATAAACTGGTCCAGTCACTATGGAAATCATTACAGAGGTTTCTGAAATGACTAAAACTAATTCTACCATGTAACTCACCTATCCCATGTCTGGATATTTAACCAAAAGACTCCATACCAGGAATTAAGAAGAGACTTGCAAATCAATGGTAATTTCAATATTACCAACTACAGCTAGGTTAGTGAACA
>NW_008351466.1:8745375-8750345 GCF_000622305.1 Nannospalax galili | reverse complement strand
GGTCTCAGAAAGAAAATTATATAGTTTTTCTCATATGTGGGTCCTAAGTTTTCCTAGATTTTGTAGAGATACATAAAAATCATGTAGGCATTTATGATACGAAACTAGAAGTGAAACTCTAGGAGAACAAAGGGAACTCATGGGAGGAGGGAGGAGAAAGGGGAAGATGGATATGGCAGATAATGCTTAATGTACAACACATACATACATGAATATATATTCTTATGTAGCACAATATCAAATATAATGAATATGTACGATAACTTCAAAAACAAGTTATTGCCATTTTTTTTAGGAAAACAAGTTATCTATGGAGAATGAAAAAAATTTCTAAGTTAAACATTTCAGTAACTGACAATTTAATTGTAATTTTGTTAATAAATAAAAAATTATAAAATAAAAGAAACAAATACAAATTAAACAAAAGGAACAACAAATAAAATGAATAATTTTAAATACAGCCATGCAATGGCTATCAAAATAATGAGATAGAATATATAATATCAAAAGATACAAGTGATTATTTTGTGTTTCTATATGTGTGTATACATTCATGTGTTTGCAGGTGCACATTCACGTGCATGTGTGTGGATGTGGGGGCCAGAGGTCAACCTCAGGTCTAGTTACTCAGATTCTGTCCACATTGATTTTTTTGAGAAAAGATGTCTGACTGGTGTTGAACTCAGTGAGTAGTCTAGACTGGCTAGCAAGTGAGTCCCAGCAATCCATCTGTCTCCTTCCCAGAACTGGAATTATACGTACTTGCCCTTGCACTAGTTTTTGAAACTGTATTCATGTGTTCATACTGGCATGGCAAGAAGATAGCTCATTCACTGAGCTATATCTGTAGCCCTACAAATAATATTAATGTACTGTTTTTCAAATACTGTAATTATAATCTCACTTTATACACAGCTACTCATATGTTAGAATAGTTAGAACATATATACATACATGTGTGTATGTATGTATGTATGTATGTATGTATACTAGTTGGGGCTGGAGAGATGGCTCAGCAGTTAGGAGCACTGACTGCTTTTGCAGAGGACCTGGGTTCGATTCCCTGCACCCTCATGGCTGTTATGAATGTCCTTAACTCCAGTTCCAGGGGAATCCGAAGCCCTCTTCTGACCTTTATGGCATTGCACTACATGGGTGCTCTCAACATACATGCAAGCAATATGCTCATACACATAAAATAAAAATTGAAAAAAATAAATATATTCTAGTAAATATATGTATATATAGTAGTTTCTTCACATAGTGAGCTTATGAATAATGCTCATTTTCCCATTTTTAATATTTTATCAAAAATAGTTTATGTTGGCATAATAATTACATAAAATATATTCTCTAAAAATAAGTATTTAGTGCTCTAAAAATATTAGTCATTTTTTAAAATTGTGAAATGCAAAATGTTTCCCATATGAGCATACATGAAGCTGTCAGTGAATAAATTATTGCTATTTTTCATTTAGAAACATTTCCTGTACTTGTAATTTACCAGAGTCTTACTCAGCAAACTTTGATCTTATTCTCC
Source organism: Nannospalax galili (assembly GCF_000622305.1). Lineage (NCBI taxonomy): Eukaryota > Metazoa > Chordata > Mammalia > Rodentia > Spalacidae > Nannospalax > Nannospalax galili. The sequence goes on along the minus strand of NW_008351466.1, from coordinate 8,748,805 downwards.
CAAGTCATTTTGTTTCCATTTGAATCTCATTGTGAAATATTTTAGTTACTAATTACATTTAAAAATGATACTTTCCCACAGGACGTACTGATAAATTATTAGGTCATAGCAGTAAAAATGTGTGGTAATCATTAGTGAAATATAAAAATAATTTATTATAACAGATATCAATTAAAAAGCAAAGATTTTAAAAAATAGAAGACAAGAATGATAAAAATGACATTTTATATTAATTGAAGTAGTTTATGAAATTTTTAAATAAAACTTTACAAAATTGAAAGAGATATGCAATTTTATATAGCAACAGTAAGATCAACAGCATTGTGGAAATGAATATAAACCAAATCATTTCTGAAAAGTTAGACATTTTATTTATTTTAATCATAAGCATAATTTTGCCTCATTGAATTTTTCAAAATCTAGGATCAGCATATTCAAGACAACATTGTCATCATTTTGTACATTGTTAAAGCTATTATTTATTCCATTATATTATACAGCTGTCCAATAAGCATATCTTGGATATGACTACTAATGTTTCAGTTTTCAAATATGCATACAAACTGTTTTATTTATTTTAATCATAAGCATAATTTTGCCTCATTGAATTTTTCAAAATCTAGGATCAGCATATTCAAGACAACATTGTCATCATTTTGTACATTGTTAAAGCTATTATTTATTCCATTATATTATACAGCTGTCCAATAAGCATATCTTGGATATGACTACTAATGTTTCAGTTTTCAAATATGCATACAAACTGATAATTTCAATAGAAAATGGGCAGGATATGAATGGACAATTCACTAAAAAAAACAAAAAAGCAAAGATCGAAGCACAATTTCTAGCTTGTCCATAGCAAGAACTCCATGATGAAATAAAATGTCTAGCTTATAAATCAGCATTGAAAACATACTCATTCTTATAATTTGTGTGATTCATTTTTATGCTATATGCTCGTGATCAAAACACATGAATGATGCCTACTTATAGTTTTATTCTATCTGAGATACTTAATAACTTTTATCACTATAATTTACAACTCTGCTGTTTTCTACTTTTATCATTAAATTCTGCCAGCAGATGATTGTAATACAATGGCTATATATTATCTAAGAAGTAAATATTTTCCGTAAACCCCTTGCTTTAGATTTTCCCATAACTTCTATTAGTTAAAGATAAGATTCCTTTACCGTGGTATGCATAGTTCTTGTCTCTACACAAACCAGCTTTGCCATCTCCCTGTGCAACTCTTGTACTCTACTAACCTGTAGCATTAAACTGAAATACGAAATGTCAAAATGTGTCTCCCTATTTTTACCCTTTTAATTCTGCTTGAAATGATCCTTTCATGCATTTCTAACCCCAAATTCAGCCCCGAGCCCCGTTCAAGTCTTCAAGTTTAAGAGCTGAAGTCAAGGCTACAGTATCTTCATCTATAAACATGAATGCTAATAAAGGTTTTTCAGGATTGGTCTAAATATTACAAAGGCAATATCAAACTATGATTTAGTAAAATTATTGAGATAAGGTAGGTGGTCAAAATGTTTATTATTATTAATTATTATTATTAAATTCAGAAGTTTTGGATTTATTAAAAATTAATTTCTAAAAATGTTTTAGCTATTATTGGAGAATTTCATGCAATGCATTTTTATCACATTCAACCACCTCCCCCATTTACTCTCAGATTCACACTCACTTCCATACCCACACAATTTCTTGTACGCTATGTTTTTTTTTTAAAGTGAATCAAGTTCAATTTGTATTTTTCAAATACTCTTGGGTGTGGGTTCATCCCCTGTAGCATGGTCAACTTACCAGTTGTCACACCTTAACAAAAACTTACTTTCCCTCTACCAGCGGCTATCATCTCTTCGTACCTCCAATCCACATGGATGACACTGACAAGTTTGGTTATGTGTTAATTACTTTTCTGTTGTTGTGATAAACACAATGACCAAGGCAATTATAGAAGGAAGTGTTTATTTGGCTTATGGTTCCAAGGGGTAAGAGTCCATAATGGCAGGGGAGGTTGGACAGACAGAAGGAGGACCATGCAGAAAGCTGAGTGACCAAATCTTCAGACAGGTAGACGAAGTAAAGAAAGAATTAATCTAGCAAGGCTTAAATACTCTTAAAGCCCGCAGTGTAGTGGCATACTTCCTTCAGCAAGACCGCATTAATAAGAATTAACTTGGAAGTAGACTCTCCCCAAGTATCTCAAATGAGAAACATAGTCTTGCTGATAGTTTGATTTTAATCAAGTTCTCCATAGATCATTGCCTTCATATGACCTGTAATAACTTCTTTCAAAAAGATGATTTTAAAAATTCTGTCTATTGTTATGATGCATAAAGAAACTTTCATGTGTTAAGCATCCTTTTGAATTAACCAATATATACATATCTAATGAAAGCAAAGTTTATTAAAATAATTCTTATAGAATTTTGATTGCCTTATATTGATAGCCTTTGCATCTGAAAATGAAAACTTTTACATATCTGAAATACATACTTTTAAATAGTGTGAGTCAAATCTTTACTCATTACTTTTAAAACTAAATGATATGGAACTGCCAGAAACACTTGCCTAGTTCTGTCTACTGACTTATCGCATTTTGTAATTTAACCTTTACATTCAGCTGCACACCCACAAATGCTAAACTACTACTCTACCACCGAGTGACATGCAAGTCCTAATTTTAGGTCTTATAATGGCATGTTACTACAGATATTAGTTGGTAATCCTTAGTTTGTCAAACTCAGAATTTGAGACAGATTTATAAAAACTTGTTTGTGTTCTATACGTTTGGGAAAAATAAGAGTAGAGTCATTTAAGCACTAGGCTTACATTTACATTAAAAATTTAATTATATGAAGCTGCATTACATTTTTGAGCTTTGAAAGCATGATCAATATATTCATTTTTGCATGAGTTTTCAATATAACTTACTGTAATTTTGTATATCCCATTTTATCATTGTGATGTGAAAAGCAGTATGAAAATAATAAAGGGAATTATTTTTGAAATAATTTGTATGTTTAAAGTTATCTTTTATTGTGATTTATGACAGTATACTGAATGTCCAACACCTACAACCAACTTAGTAAATGATACTCAAATGACAAAACGATTGATGCTGTTTATGTATTCTTATGTAACAGCAATCATTTTATATTGTTTATATTTGAAGGAATTTTGACAGTTGTATTTTCAATGCTGTTTTACCCGATAATTTCAAAGTATAATTAACCATTATATGAATATCCACTGAAAACTAAAAAAAGCAGTTACATTTTTAAATGAAAATTGATTTTTCTTCAGTTCAAACACCTCTATGAGGAAATTTGTCAAAATATGAGCTACAGTCTATCATAAGAAAAATGGTCAAGTATTTAGGAATAAAGAACATTTGGAAATATTG
>NW_008351466.1:8740508-8745302 GCF_000622305.1 Nannospalax galili | reverse complement strand
ATATTTTATTCAAAAAGGAAATGTACAGAATATGTTGGATTAGGGTCAGGGAGGGGAAGATCAAAATACATTGTATACATCTTTTTTATTTTTAAGGAAGAAAGGATTTATTCTGGCATAAAGTTCAAGAGAATACAGTACATTATAGTGGGGAAGATAAAATGGGAGCCAGGTAAGGCACGACAGCAGGTACAGGTCATATTGTACATTCAAAAAGGAAATGTACAGAATATGTTGGATTAGGGTCAGGGAGGGGAAGATCAAAATACATTGTATACATCTTTTTTATTTTTAAGGAAGAAAGGATTTATTCTGGCATAAAGTTCAAGAGAATACAGTACATTATAGTGGGGAAGATAAAATGGGAGCCAGGTAAGGCACGACAGCAGGTACAGGTCATATTGTACCCACTGTCAAGAAACAGAAAGTGAGCAGTAAGTGGGAACAGACTATAAAGCCTTCAAGCCTGCCATCAATGACACACCTCCTCCAGCTAGGCACCACTCTTAAAGGTTCCACAATCATTCCAAACAGTACCATGATCTTTGATCAGACTAGTAAAACACATGAGTCTCTGGAATGTATTTCACATTCAAATCATAACATCAAGCCAGAGTCAAGTAGATATGTGGCTTTATTATCTTTTGCCTTGCATGACTTAAGCAAGTAGTTATTTTATTTGTTTATTTTATTTTATTATTTTATTTTATGTTTTTGAGTGTTTTGACTGCATGTATGTAAGTGCCCCTGTGTCTACAATGCTCATGGAGACATGAAGAGGGCAACAGATCCCCTGGAATTGGACTTATGGGTGGTTCATTTTTTTATAATATACATTTTTATTGAATTTTTGTGCATTTCCTTGAAAATTTAAAGTTGATGCATGGTTGAACATCATGGCAGAGTAGATTCTTATGTTTTAAACTGGAGCAAGGCAGGGTCCCACTGAAATGATGAACTTGATGATGAATTCATCACATAAGGACCTCATCTTTTAAAAGTCCATTACATCCCAATAGCTTTACTCTTGGGACCAAGCTTATATAGACCCTTGGGGGACACTCATCCTGAAAACTATACAAGCTTCTTATATTTACAAATATGCATTTAATAACCAAAATCCATGAGTTCTGCACGGCCTTCAGGCTCATTTCTTCTTAGTGTTGATTAAAATTCTATTGTCTAGATACCCCACAGTATACTTACACATTCTTATATGTAAATATTAAGTAGATAGGAGATCATTATTTTATTGTCATGCTTGCTTCCTTGATCTTTATTTTCTGTTAAAACACAATACTAAGCAAAATAAAGCAGATAGTAACACCAAGAAAAAGACCCAGACAGACCAAAATGATGTGTGTAGTATAAGAATAACAACAGCAGCTGTGAAATTCAGGAAATAAGGAACTTCCTGTCTTATACACATAAATTACCTTATTTGAGTTGCTTAAAAATTATAAAGAAAAGATCCTGTTAAGTAGGTAAACCTACTTAATTTAAAACAAGATATTTTAGGAGGAAACTGTACCAAAACAAATCTTGAGAAGTATATTATACTTGTTATTCATATTTATTGATACTTCAAAGGTAAATTTGACATGAAACTGAAAATAAACGGTCTAAGTGAGAGGGTGGAACCAGCTCAAAGCTGTCATTTCCCTTTCTCAGCTGCCTGGTACCCTCCACCACTTCTCTGCAGAACAGGACCAGGTTACTCAGGTACTTCATGGCCTGATTCTGACTGTGTCTGTCTGGCCAAATTTATGAGACCTCAAAGTGGGTTAATCCCGCTCTTTTGAATAAAACACTGAAACGTTAATGATCTTCCCCCTAACGTACTCACCACCGTAGTTAGGGCCTTCTTGGAATAATTGGCATTGTGAGGTTTCCTCACTTAGCTGCAGCGAGGAGTTGGTCATCTTGTATCCTGTGGGGGTGGCTGACTTGACAAATTTCAGCCTGCTGAGAAACTAACAGCTGTGCTCAGACCCCCAGTGATCATGAACAATATGGACAAATAAATCACCTTACCTTTTCTGAATTCCTGTGATATGAACTAAATCATCTTTTATGCTTAAATTGTATTTTAGCATAAAATGATTATCTCAAATTTTAAGAAAATTAAAGTGTATCTTCTGTCATAAAAATCAAAACAAAGCTACAGTATTTTATAGAATAAAAAATAAAAATGAATTAATTAGGAAACTAAACTGTTATATATATTTAAATATCCAGTTTTGTGTTACTGAAGTGATTGCATAAAGAATCAGAGAATGATATCATGTCATATGGGAACTAGCATCTAAAACATGAAATTAAGTTAGTAGCTGTTTGAAGTACACTAATATATTCATCACTCCCACTAAACTGGTCATTAATATGATAATTAAATTTGGTATTATTTTGCCCTTTAAATCAAGTGGTTTACCTGTAACATTTCTTGAACTACTACATTGATAAAAATAGGTAATTGTAAGAAGCTGCTATTTAATACAGGAATTATTATACCATAAGAAAACTACCAAGAAAAAAGAATTCATGTAGGAGACTGGATGTCAAATTATTATCCAAGTCTAATATTAAAACTGATGCAGGTGGTTGCATGAGAGATGACCCAGTCATTAAGAACACTGGCTGCTCTTGCAGAGGGCCCAGGTTCCTTTCCCAACACCCACATGGTAGATAACAATCATATGTAACTCCAGTTGCTGGGGATCCAATACCCTCTTTTGGCCTCTGCTGGCACTGCACAACACAGGCGCACTTACATACATGTAGGCAAAACACTCCTAGATGTTAAAAAAAATCATCAGGAAAATTCATCTCAAAGAAATATGATTGAAAAGGCAAACAGCTCTTACCCTTGTCAAATGAGTTTTATTAAAATATTCATCTAAAGGATGGAAGATATGGGCATCAATTTTATACATATATCATCCTCCATTGTTGTTATTTTGGATAATTTATTGTTCAAACAAAAGTTGTTCTAAAAAGTTGAGTTACTAAATAATCAAGATCATGTGTTATTTACAACAGAGATAAATGAAGAAAAAGGAATAAAGAGCCCACAAATAGACTAATGTAATATCAAGTTACATTTGATAAATAAGAAAAAGCAATGTAATGAAGAAAACATAATCTTTAAAACAAATAGTTTTGGAACCAACTGAACCACTAGGTACAGAAAAACTGAATTTAAGCAAATGTTTCATAGAACTAACTGCAAAATTGAAAACCACAAAATTCTTGAAAGATGACCAAGGAGAAATATCTAGATGACCTCTAATTTGGGATAACATTCTCATTACTACCAACGTACAATACATGAAAGAAATTGATAAGCTATACTTCATTAAAATTAATTTTTTCCTATGAAAGAAAGTGTCAAAAAATTTAAAGACATGCAACAGATTAGAAAAAAATATTTTTTTTCATGGTTAATTATTTGCATTATTTCCCCTTACAAGGACTGCAGTCTCAGAATAACGACACTGAGGATGCTAACACTAATCATTATTACTGAGAATGCTTAATTTTTCTTTGCACATCTTCATCCCTCTTCTGTATAACTTTTTAAAAATTATTTATTTAGTAACCACACAATCAGAAGAAGCATTTCATTACAACAGCATTGATATATTCAATAACTATTTCTAAAGCTAAGATGCATCTCCTTCAAAATTGGTGACAAATTTTTAGGTTTACAGTTGAATTAATACAGTTATACAATATTGTACTCAGTATAAACCCTATAAGACATAAAAGTAAATGAGGTTTTAAACTTTAAAAACGATCTCCATTTCACTATTAAAATACAGTTTCATACAGAAAAATTCATTCTCAATAGAATTGACACTAAGATGCACATGCATTTCTAATCTCTATATATCTGATTATTACTAGTCACAGTCAGTTACTTTCTGAGCTCCTTGGCATCTGAGCATCAATATAAAGTCATCAGGTAGATTTCCATGGTAATGTTTTTCATATCCACCAATTATTAAGGAGCAAATTTTTATGCTTTGAAGAATTATTATTTTTTAATATTTAAAAATGAATTTATTTTTACACCCACTTCCCAGATAGCACCCTCCAATAGCCTCCCTCCCCTCACTAGAGCCCTTACACTCTGATATCCCTGCTACTGTCTGCTGTATTGTCGGCACACCCAGACATTCCCCACTACTTGCCCTTCTGGTGAATCTAGTCAGCCTATCTAGAGGTCTTTGTTTTAGGAGGGTCAGCTGTTCCTCACCTAGCGGTAATCAGTTGTCAATATTCCTTTGGATAAGATTGGGGTCTGCTGTTTATTTTCCCAGTTCTATGCTGGGTTACTATCTGGGAATCCCTTTGGCCACCCTGGCCTACAACTCAAAAGAAGGTATCTCCTATCTGGCATTGTTGCTTGTTATGTAGCCTTTAGCTATACATATGGACTCTTATGAAATTATACTGGCCCCTTTAATCTTTGGTTATACTTTCCCTTTGGGTGTTTAAGGCCATAGAGTTGGACCAGATGAACCAATTTATTTTTGCTCTTAAGGTCATTTGAGGATCTGTTCCTCAGGGGTCACATGGGCTTAGAAGGAACCCCTGGCTCTTTTCCTCTACCAGTTCCATCTATGTGAAGAGAAGTCAAAGGTCCTGCTTGACCATGGATGGCTTCACTTGGAAGCATGGAGGAAATGTTTCCTCTGAGATGAACCTCCTCTTTGTAGACTAGACACTGGTTCAAGTCCATCTCATGGGGTCTCCATGGCCTCCCTGAACAAGAGTACAGGTGACTCCCTA
>NW_008351466.1:8736345-8740360 GCF_000622305.1 Nannospalax galili | reverse complement strand
ATGTAGATTAATTTTGGGCAAAGACCAATTATTCTCAAGTAAAGCTTACCTAGACATATATTTCTTGATCTGCTATGTGTAATTTGTCAGTAGGGGGTGGGAGTAATATGGTTCCCTCTGGTTTTCAGAAATAGCTAGGCATTGTTTATCTCTCGCATTGTCTCACCCCTCCATCATGGTTTTCCTAGTTAAGGTGCCCCCATTTCCCCCCTGTGTCCCTTAATAATACCCTTCTCCTATGGTCCTACCTCTCTTGAGCCCCTTCTTTCCCTTTACCCCTAGGTTCCTTGTATACCCTTCCCTCCCCCCCTCCTTTAAACTAACCCAATTTTTATCCATATCTCCCTTATTAAGGCCTGCTTCCTACTTTTCTTCTCTTTCAGGTTATTTCTTTCCCTTTACCTCCCTGTTTCCTTTCCATTACCTTGGTTTCTATAGTTATGTCTGGTTGCATACTTATTTATCAGCATCTGGTTCTAGGATTCACATATGAGGGAGAACATATGTCGATTTTTTTTTTCTGAGTCTGTGTTACTTCACTTAGTATAACAGTTTCTAGTTTCATCTATTTACCTATTTATCTTTCTTTACTCCGGAGTAAAACTCCATTGTATAAATGAACCACATTTTCATTATCTACTCATCAGTTGAGGGACACTTAGGTTGCTTCAGTCTCTTCGCTATTGTGAAAAGAGCAGCAACAAACATGGATGTACAAGTGTTTCTGCAATAGGATGAGTTCTTTGGGTATATGCAAGGAGTTGTATAACTGGGTCAAATGGTAGGTTCATTTGTAGTTTTTTAAGAGTTCTCCACACTGCTTTCCATAGTGGTTGAACCAGTTTGCAGCCCCACCAGCAGTGGATGAGTATTCCCCTTTCCCCACATCCTCTCCAACATTTGGTATCATTTGTTTTCTTGACCTTAACCAGTCTGACTGGGGTAAGGTGAATTCTTAAAGTGGTTTTAATTTTCATTTCCCTAATTATTAGTGATGTTGAACATCTTTTAAGATGTTTCATAGCCATACAACAAGTCACATATAAAGGAAAACCCGTTAGGATTACAGCTGACTTTTCAGTGCAAAGTATGAAAATATTTTAAGAAGACATCAGATAAAGTATTTTTATCTAAAATGAAAAATAAGTGCTTCAAAATCAACAAGAAAAACATGAAGAAATTCACCTAAAAAGTAGACCAAAGACCTTAACAGATATCTCTTCACCAAAAAAAATTGATGAAAACAAGCATCAGGACAGGTGCTCCATGTCACATTCCTTTGAGGAATTATAAATTAAAAACAAATTGAAGTACCACCACAAGCCTATTAGAAAAACCAGAACACTTATACCTCCATCAGATTCTGGCAATGGTATGGAGAATGGAAAATGTTGTTTCTACTGTGAATGGGAATAGGAAAAAATTTTTAGAATGTAATTTACAAAACTAAACAAATACTTTCACAACAACTGTGGTTTGTGTATATACAAAGGAGTCAAATAATTACATATATACAATAAACTGTATAGAACTGTCTATATTGTATTTACTCATAATTGACAAAAATTTGAAACAACTGAAATGTTTTTCTTTAGTGATTATAGTTTGAGTGCATATAAGATACCATTAAATGGAAGTTATAATGTTCTATTTGGCTCTATAAGCTAAACAATATTAAGCTGAAGGAAAGAAAATAAGAAACGTTCCAAGGCATTCTTAGTGTTTTTTTAATATTTAAGAAAACCAATGAGAACCTGTGAATGGAAGTTCCCAGAAAACTTTTCATCTTCAAGCTAGAATTTCTTTTGCAAGGGTAATTAACTGATTAGGGCTCTGGATATTGTAGAGAGTCTGGAATGTTGCAAGTACAGTGTTCTGGACCATGGTCACTCATATTTGGATTCAGCATAAACTATCTCTTTTTCCCTTGTAGGTGAGACTTATACTTTTGTGTCAGACTTATACTTTTCTGTTGACAACACTCTTAAGAGACTTTGATGTGCATGTGTGTGTATGTGTGTGATCATAAGTACTCATTTCTAAATCTTTGTAACTTAAGAAGCAACAAAACTGCATAGAAAGGAGAAAATCTCAGAATTGATTTATTGGAATATTTTCATTGTACACAGTGTGATAGTTTTCATAAAGACTTTTTATTCCAAGAATATCATGTACGTTTACCACATTAACCCCCATTACACACTTTCTCCTTCTTCACTGTTGTTAGTACTTTTCCTTCCCTCAAACTTGCTCCTTCTTTGATATTATACATATACATATTTATGTATGATTTCATTTACCTACATAAAATATAGAATCCACATATGAGAAAAACATTTAATATTTGGCTTTTGAGTCTGAGTTATTTGGATTACTATGATCTACATTTTCAAGCAAATGGTATTTCATACTTCTTTATGGATAAAGTTCCATTGGTACATTTTCTTTTTTAAATCTTTTTGAGACAGGGTCTCTCTGCAGTCCGACTTGCCCTGGAACTCACTATGCAGACCAGAATGGCCTTGAATTCATGGAGAACTGCTTGCCTCTGCTTCCTGACTGCTGGGATTAAAGATATGTGTCACCATGCCCTGTTTTGGATATCTTTAGATATTCATCTGTTGGTGGACACTCAGGATCATTTCATAACTTTGCTATTGTGAACAGTGAAATAATATACCTGGATATGCAAAGTATCTCGGTAATATGTTGTCTTAGAGTCCTCTGGCTGTATATCCTGAAGTATAGCTTCATTGTATGATAGTTCTATTTTCAGTTTTTTAAGGACCCTCAATACTGATTGGACTAATTTACATTCCCAACAGTAACATGTATGAATTTCTCCCCATTCTTGACAGCATTTGTTATTTGTTTTCGTGATTACTGTTCTGACTTGAGATATATTGATCCTCAATATAGTTTTAATTTATTGTTTCTTTACAGGTAAGAATTGAATCATTTTTATATGTCTATTGACATTTCTACATCACTTTTTGAGAAATGTCTGCTCATATCAATAGCCTACTTATTGATATGCTTAGTTTCTTAGTGTTTGGAATTTTGTGTTTAAAGTTTGAAAAATTGGCCAGGTGTGGTGGTGCATGCCTTTAATCCCAGCACTCGGGAGGCAGCGGCAGGCAGATCTCTGTGAGTTCAAGGCCAGCCTGGTCTACATAGTGAGTTCCAGGACAGCTGGGGCTACAGGGAGACCCTGTCTCAAAAAGACCAAAAAATTTTTTTTGAAAAACTAAATGGTTGTATTAGTAATAACTTAGTTTACTTAATTTCATTTTACCATTTTGGTTCATTTTATATGTGTTATGAACAAGAAGATAGAACTATAGAAAAGCCTAACAGTGACAGAAAACAAGCTAACCATTAATAATTTTAAAGTGTAAGTTTGTCAAACCAAATTGAAGATATTTACTCACATAGAGCTTATTTTCATGAGGTATTATAAAATGAGACTATTAAACTAAATCACAATCTGGGCCCATGCCTTTCTCTGTAAATTAGAAAAAGTCACAAATTCTCCATTATTGTACATGTGTGCATGCACTATAACCAAATTTGCTTATCTATAAATAGTACTCAATATCCAATATGTCTTACTTATGTAGGAATGAATAGCATCAGTATATCATATGATGTTAGTCAACTCCCCTGAAAGTGAGATGGGGAGGAGGACAGGCTAAACCACTATAGGAGAAAGCATTTTTGCCTTGTTTCTTCTCTTTTGACATATTTTCATGATTGGTTTTCACTTCTCAGTGAACTGACTATTTCATAGGCCTAATGTTCTTATTCTGGTATGTTCTTTACTAGATTGTGCTAACATATACCATTTTTTTGAACACAGTAAATACCAATAAAGAAGTGGTTTAACCTATGTCCAAAGTATTTTTGTAGGTATTCTAAATGTGATTATTCTCTTAATTTCCTTTTGGAGATAGATTGTTGTCTATATACATGAATTCAACTGTTTTTTCTTTGCTATTTTCCTGCCCAGAATTGT
>NW_008351466.1:8735034-8736273 GCF_000622305.1 Nannospalax galili | reverse complement strand
TATATGTCATATGTAAACAGAAATAATTTAATTTCTTTCCTTCCTATTTGGGTGCATTTATTTCTTTCTCTTTGTTGTTGTTATAGATAGATTATCTTTATGGAGGGAGTAATAGTTATTTTTTTTGTTTGAGATTTTCATATATGCATGTGTTTTAATCAAATCCACCACCATCCTTACCTATAAGCACTTTTCTCTCCCAGCTTCATGTGCTGTTTTTTTTTGGTTTTTTAAAAATATTTTATTTATTGTGACTGGAGAAATGACTCAGTGGTTAGGAGCACTGGCTGCTTTTTCAGAGGACTGTGGTTTGATTCCCTGCACTCACGTGGCAGATAACAAACATCCAGGGCAATCTGTCACCCTCTTTTGATCTCTGTAGGCACTGTACAACACGGGTGCAGCACTTACATACATGCAGGAAATACACTCATACACATAAAATATGCTTTATTTATTATTTCTATTTCATACCCAGTGTTTTTAACCACAGGTGCTATATTTTTAAACCTATTGAATCTATTTAGTGTCACCTGTCTGAACATGGGTGTATGGCCATGTACTAGACAATGGGTTGCCTCTCTATAATCACATTTTGGAAGAAAACTAACTCTCCTTCCTACAGCAGCCATTAATTATAAAAAGCTCCTCAGCTAGAGGTGAGACTTCATAAACTCCTTCCTCATCTGTGCTGGGATTTTTTTATGGTTGATCTTGGCCGGGTCTTGTACATGATATTACAGTTGCTGTGAATTCATATGTGCAATAGCCCTGCTATATCCAAAAAAATGATGTCTATTACATCTGGTACAATCTTTCCACTTTCTCTTCTTTGATAATCTCTGAGACTTGGGAAAGGTGGCTGTGATATAAATGTGCTGTTTAGAACTGAACACTCAACAATCTCTTATTCTCTCCATGTTGACCTGTTGGGGGCCTCTGAATTACTTGTTATGTACTTCCAAAAGAAAATTTTCTAATGAGGATTGAAAGATACAGTAATCTATTGGTATAAATACAAATACTTAGGATGCAGTTTGATACTGTATCCATTAGTAGAATAACATTATTATGTTCTCCTAAAGTACTAGCCTGCCATAGGTTTTGTCTCAGTTCACAGTACTAGACATTTTTAATTCTCTGTTGAATAAAGATGGCAAGAAGAGACATCCGTGTCTTGTTCTTGATCCCAGACAAAACGTTTTCCATTTTGCTAGTATAATTGTAGCTGTGGATAGG
>NW_008351466.1:8729498-8734984 GCF_000622305.1 Nannospalax galili | reverse complement strand
CAAATTTTTGAACTTTTATTATCAATGACTACTCCCTTTCTTTAATTTATTTCTCTACAATTATTAAAATGATAATGTGCTTTCTGTCTTTCATTCTTTGAATGCTGTGTGTCATATTTATTGACTTATGAATGCTCAACCATACCTATATTCCTGGGACAAACCCCATTTGATTTTGAGAATAATCTTTTAAATATACTGTTAAATTTGGTTTGTTAGTACTTTGTTCAATTTTCTTATGTCCCCTTTCATCAGGAATATCAACGTATAAATTTATTTTTTAATTATGTCACTATTTTGATTTGGTATCAGAGCCATGCTTGTATCATGAAATGAATTTGGAATAATTTCTTCCTCTTTATTTTCTTTGAAATAATATGAAAATATTTGTTATTTGATCTTTTAAAAATGTTTGACAATAATAAGAAATAAAATTGCTCTCCTGGGTCCTGGATGAGGGACTTTGTCTTACTAACTGTCCTAGTTTGTTTCTGCATTGCTGTGACAAAACACTCTGACCACTACCAACTTGGGGAGAAAAGGGTTTATTCAGTCTCCTGGGTCACAGTTCACCAGGGTGCCCAAGGTAGGAACTCAGGGCAGGAACCTAGAAGCAGGAGCTGGAGCACAGGCTATGGAGGAACACTGCTTACTGGCTTGCTCCCCTTACCCCTGTTCAGCCTGCTTTCTTATGCAACACAGGCCCATCTGCCCAGGGGTGGCACCACCCACAGTGGGCTGGGCCCTCCCACACCACTCAACAATCAAGAAGGTGCCCCATGGACATGGCCACAGGCCAGTCCAATGAAGGTAATTCCCCAGTTGAGGCTCCCTCAACCCAGTTGTGTCAAGTTGACACTAAAGCTGTCCAGCACAGCGGCTTAAAGCCCATGCATAATATTGATGTGTACAGAGGTTCCCAATATTCATAATTTATATGTGTCTAAAATTTATTTTCTTCTAGTTCAGAGAAGTTATTTTTCATAGTATTCTTTTTAAAACTGTAGTGAGTGTTTTCAATTTCACACAACAGTTCTTAATCAAATTTAGACCCCCTCTCCCATCCATGCTCTCCCATCCCCCTAACAGACCTCATGTATTCCACAATACATGTGAAGTCTTATCCAGTCAAACATTTATACCGAGATGTGCTTCAGTGAAAATTTATCCACTGGAGTCTAGTCAGCCCATCTAGAGACTATATGTGAGGTACACTCTCCCTCACCCAGTAGCAATCAGTCTCCAATGGTTCTCGGTCTAAGGCTAGCCCACCACCCATTTCTTTCCTCCACTCTGGGCCCTTGTTTAATTGACTTGGCATTGGTCCTGTGTTAAATGCCACCGTCGCCACAAGTTCACATGTTCAAGCTTCCAGTGGCCTGAAAACCTCTGCTTCTCTGTGTTCACGAACCAGCCATGGCTCTTACAGTCTTTCTGCCTTCTCTTCCACAAAGGTACTTGAGCTGTGGGTGGGTAAGTTTCAATAAAACAGTCCTATTCAAGGATACACACTCTGCAGTCTCTTACTCTTTAAAAATTTGTCAGATTTGGCCTTCTGTGTGCATCACACTCTGTTGTATGCTGAGAGTTGAGGGATGCATTAGTTTTCTTTCTAACCCTTGTCCCACTGTATTCCATGAGCCTTACGAGTAGAGGTTCAACTATAGATGTGTCAGGTACTACTGGGCATCTCTCACACATGTATTCTCTGTGCCTGAGTGGTAGTGGAATTCTGCAGTGGCCTCCATCTGTTACAAAAAGAAGCTTCTTTGCTGAGTGATTTATAGTATGCTTGTCTGTAAATTTAAGGATCAATACATAGCATATGGTAAGAAACTTCATTTGTCTAAGATATGAGAGAGAGAGAGCATTTTCTCTAGGATCTATTTCCTCTTCTGCTATGTGTGTTTTGCTGAGCTTTCAGTGTCACCCATGAGCTCATTCCCATTGACAGGGCTTTAAGTCCAATTAGATAGCTGTTGATTACCCCCCAGATAACAGTGCCACTACTGCACCAATAGAGGTAGTTTGCCAAGCTGGTTGTTATGGTTATTAGGCTATACGCCTGGGTTGGACCATTGATTGTTTTCCTTCCTTGGCAGGTTGCATATCATCATCTAGAATCATGATAGCTAAACTTCAGGTAAAATACTTCCTGGTCAGTTCCTGCTCCATTGCTCTAAGTCCTGTATCCAATGTATGTCCTGTCTTCAGCAATAGGGTCTTACCTACTAGTTCTGGGAGATAACTAAGAGTTTTAGCAATAGCCTCTGTTATTTTGGGAGTCTCCTGGACCACTCTCAAAAAACACTTAAAGGGAGTTCTCTTCTGTCTAGCACTGTGTTCCTTGCCAAGAATATCCAAGTTATACATATGCACTAGCGTTTAGATGCTCCATGTGCAGTTCTCATGGGGTCTCTGGGGCATCACATTTCCCTTTGGGTTTCCTAGCAAGAAACCACATTTCCCTTTGGGTTTCCTACAAGATTCATTCATCTCTACACATTTTCCTCCCATCCGACCTCCTACCAAAGTCCTAGTGGCCCCATTATCCCCACCATCTCCGCGATAACACCTGCCTCCAACCATCCTTCCTGACTTTCCTCGCCCTACCACACAGTGGCCCATACATGTCCCTCCCTCCTCTTCTTCCAGATGAACACTTCCACTTTCCTTATGGCCCCACAGTAACATCTGTTCCCTACTGTCCCCCTCTTTTGGATCCATTCCTTTCCTTACCTCCCTGTATCCTTTCCATTTTCCTGGCTCCTGGTGTTACATCAAAATATATGTACTCACATATAAGAGATTGGTGCTACAATCTGTCACTTTTTTCTGCATTTGTGTTATTTCACTTAATGTAACACTCTCTAGTTCCAACCGTTTACCTGCAGATATAGATGTATCACTTTTTCATTATCCTTTCAGTTGAAGGACGTTTAGTTTGATTCCACTTCTTAACTAATTGTGAAGAGAGCTGCAACAAGCATGGATGTACAGGTATCGCTACAATATGATAAGTCTTTGGGTATATGCCAAGGAGTAGTATAACTAGATCATATAGTAGGTCCATTTTTCATTTTTTGAGGGGTCTCCACACTATTTTCCATAGTGATTGCACAAGTTTGCATTCTCACCAGTAGCTAATGAACATTCCTCTTTCTCCATATCCTGTCCAGCATTTGGAGTCTTTCTTTCTCTTCATCTTAGCCTGTATGACTGGGGTAAGAAGGAATCTTAAAGTGGTTTTTATCCGAAGTTCTCTAATTACTAAGGATGTTGAGAACTTTTTATGGTGCTTCATAGTCATTTTTGTTTCTTTGTTTGAGAATTCTCTCTTTAGGTCTGTCACCCATCTCTTTTGGAATCATTTGTTTTCTTCTTTCTCTCTTTTTTGAGTTCTTTGACTATTCTTGGTATTAATCCTTTATTGGATGTGTAGCTAGGAAAGATTTTCTATCACTCAGTTGGTTTCCTATACCCTTCCTTGGTTGCTGTACAGACATCTTGTAGTTTAATGTGGTTGCTTGATTGCTGACCTCAATGCCTAAGCAGCTAGTGTTAGATTTAGAAAATTATTTCTTACACCTATATCTTATAGGGTACTATTTATGTTTTCTTCTAGAAGCTTCTAAGTTTCAAGTTTTATATTGAGGTCTTTGTTCAATTTGGAGTTGACTTTTGTGCAAAGTGACAGATAGGGTCCAATTTCAACCTTCTGCGGGTGGAAATTCAGTTTTGCCAGCATCATTTATTGAAGATGCTGTCTTTCTTCCATTGTATGTTCTTGGAACCTTTGTCATATATCAGGTGGCTGAAATTGCATGTACTCATGTTGTGTCTTCTATTGTGTTCCATTGCTCTACTTGCCTATTTTTGTGCCAGTACCAAGCAGTTTCTATGACTTTAGCTCTGTAATACAGTCTAAGACAGGATATGGTGATTCCCCCAGCGTTGTTCTTTGGGCCCAGTGTTGTTTTGGCTACTAGGGGACTATTGTGATTCCATATGAATTTTAGGATGATTTCTTTCAAGCTCTGTGAAAAACATTGTGGGTGTTTTGATTAGCATTGCATTGAATCTATAAATTGCCTTTGGTGACATGGTCATTTTCACAATATTGATTGTACCATTCCATGAGCATGATAGATCTTTTCATCTCCTAGTGTCTTCCTTTATCTTTTGTTTTTGGAGATTTTAAATTTTCATTGTAGAAATCTTTAATGTCTTTGGTTAGGTTTATTGCTACATATTTTATTTAATTTTTTTGAAGTTATCGTGGATGGGAGTGTTTCATTGAGTGCTTTTTCTGATTGCTTTTCATTGGTGTATAGAAAGGCTACTGATTTTTGTAGATTAGTCTTGTATCCTGCCACTTTATTGAAAGTGTCAATCAGTTCTTGGAGTTTTCTGGTGGAATTTTTGGGTTCTCTTATGTACGGTGTCATATCATCTGCAAAAACGGATAATTTGGCCTCTTCTTTCAGTTCATACCATTTGATTAAATTCTCTTGCCTTATTGCTCTAGCAAGAGTGTCAAGCATTATATTGAAAAAGAGTGGCAATAATAGAAATCCTTGTATGGTTCCTGATTTTAATGGGAATGCTTTCATTTTTTTTTTCATTTAGAATGATGTTCACTGTGGGTCAGTTGTATATACCTTTAATTATGTTGAGGTATGTTCCCTCCAGACCAATTCCTTTTAGGACCTTTAACATGAATGCATGTTGGATTTTGTCAAAGGTCTTTTCATCATCTATTGAGATAACCATGTGTTTTTTGTCTTTAAGTCCATTTATGTGTTTTATTACATTTATTGACTTACATAAGTAGAACCATTTTTGCATCTCTGGGATAATAACAATTTGATCATGCTGGATATTTTTCTTGATGTGTGCCTGTATGTGATTTGCAAGTGTTTTATTGAGTATCTGCATTTGTGTTCATGAAGGATGTGGGTATATTGTTTCTTTTGTTTTGTATCTTTTCCTGGTTTGGGTATTACAGTGATACTGGCTTCATAGAAGGAATATGGGAGTCCTCCCTCCTGTCCTATCTCTTTGAATAATTAAAGCAGTATGGGTTGTAGATCTTGTTTGAATGTCTGGTAGAATTCTTCTGTGAATCCATCTGGGCCTGGGCTTTTTTAGTCAGGAGTTTTTTTTTTAATTTTAATTTTTATTACTATTTCCATCTCCTTATTTGCTATGAGTCTGTTGTACTCTTCTCGGTTTAACTTTGGTGCTGTCGTGATTTTAGAAATTCATCCATTTCTTTTAGATTTTTGAATTTAATGGAGTATAGATTTTTAAAGTATTCCCTTACATTATTTTGAATCATTTTGGTGTCTGTTGTGGTGTTTCCCCTTTTGTCCTTGATTTTATTGATTCAGATTTGCTCTTTCTTATATTTTAATGTAGGCACTTAGAGCTATAAACTTTCCTCTTAGGACTGCTTTTAAAGTGCCCCAAAGGTTTTTTTTTTT
>NW_008351466.1:8720462-8729383 GCF_000622305.1 Nannospalax galili | reverse complement strand
TTTTTTTTGATGTGTGTATGTGTGTGTTATATTGCTCTTTCGTTTAATTCCAGGAATACTTTTATTTCTCTTTTAATGTCTCCTTTGACCCACTCATCATTTAGGAGTGTGTTGTTTAATCTCCATGAGTTCATGCAGTTTATTGTGCTGTGGTCTTATAGAAATCATGTAATTATTTTAATTTTTTCCTATTTGTTGAGGTATGCTTTGTGCCCCAGTATGTGGTCAGTTTTTGAGAAAGTTCCATGGGTTTCTGAATAGAAAGTGTATTCTTTGGTACTTGGGTGGAATATTCAGTAGATGTCTGTTAGGACCATTTCATGTGTAAACATAAATTTCTAATGTAGCCAAGGATGACTTTGAAATTCTGATCCTTCTGCCTCCACCTCATTCATACTGGGATTGCAGTCATGTGCTACCACATTTGGTTTTATGCAGTTCTAAGACTCAAACCCATGACTTTGTGCAATATAAGCAAGCACTATACCAATTGATTCACATTCCCAACATGGATCAAGTATTTTGTACATCTTTTAAGTCCATATTTTTTAGAATGTAGTTTATTTCTGATAATTTCCAAATTATGTATAATTTCTTCTTTTGATATTGTTTTTTATATTTTCTTATAAGCATATCTTTGAATCCAAAATCATATATTTTCTCCATTTCTGTTCAGTATAGTACTTAAAGTCTTAGCTAAAGCAATAGGACAAATGAAGAAGATAAGTGGGATACAAATTATAAAGGAAGAAGTAAAAATATTCTTATTTGTTGATTATATTATTATATTCATAAATAACTCTCAAGAATCTACCAAAAACAAACAAACAAAAAAACCACTTAGAGTTGATAAACACATTGAGCAAAGTAGCAGTATATAAAATTAACAGACAAAAATCAGCATCCTTCAAACATATTGAGAAAGAAATCGGGGAAATGATCCTGTTTATAATATCCTCAAAAACCATAAAATGTCTTGAAATATGTCTAACCAACGCAGTGAAAGAACAATATAATAACAACTTTAAAACATTGAAGACAGAAATGGACGAAGATATCTGAAGTTCAAAAGACCACACATGCTCATGGATCAATAGAATGAACATTGTGAAAATGACCATCTTACCAAAAGCAATCTAAAAATTCAAAGTAATACCTATTAAAATTGCATCACAATTCTTCACAGAAATTGAAAAAAATCTAAAATTTTATAGGTCAACACAAAAACTCAGGATACCAAAACAATCCTGAACAATAAAGGAAATAAAAGGAACAATAAAAGAGGCTAAAATTACCATCTCTGATCTCAATTTCTACTACAGAGCTGTAGTAATAAAACCAGCATAATACAGGCATAAAAACAGACAAGTTGATCAAACTAGAATGGAGGACCCAGATTTAACTCCACATATTGCTAATATTTCTTACAGAAAATTCTTAGTTTACATATTACAGCAGATCTGTGATTCATTTAGGGGAGTTTCTTATATAAATTGGGAGATAAATGTAAATATTAATATACTTTTATTTACATATAGAATTGTTTCTTCATCATTTCCTAAAAGATTATTTTCCAGTAAATTAATTTTGCATCTGTAACAGATTTCAACTGACATTTTAAAATATTCTATGTTGGGCTCCTTATTCTTTCATTCTTTTTATTTTTTGCATCCACTGAGTCTAGTCAGCCTACTTAGAGTTCCTTGGTTTAGGAAGACCAGCTCTTCATCAAGCAGCAATCATTTGTGAACATTCTTTCAGATAAGATTGAGGTCTGCTGTTCATTTTCCCAGTTCTGTGCTGAGTTATTGTCTCCTTGAGTTTCCATGGGACTTGTGTATGTTCATCATTGCCATAGAATAATATGAGAAGGTTCACAGGAGCTTGTAAGACTCTGTTTCCATATGGTCATGCACCTTCTCCATGGCTCTTACCGTCTTTCCACCCCCTCTCCAACAATGGTCACTGAGCCTTTTGTGGGTGAAGTTTAATACAGGAGTCCTGTCCAAGGACCATCATCCAGCAGACTCCTGATTGGTACACTTTGGCTGTTTGTGACCTTTTGTGTTCTTTGCCTTCTGCTGCATGAGGGAGATTCATTATTGCTTCTTCAGGTATCTTTCAAATGGGTTTCACATCTGTAAAACACTGTTCCATCAGCTTCAATTCTTTCTTCTAGCAGACATTTTTTTTTCTGTGCTCACATATGTTCCTCCAGGCAATGTGCTAACTCTTCAATTTACATGAATTATATATTTGGAGAAAATTCATAGAGGAATCTTGAGATGGTATCTCAAAGCATTATCCAAACAATTTACCTTAGGATACTCATGTAATTTTACTTCTTTCATGTAATATACCATGGAACAAAAGAAAAATCTCTGAATTCAATCATTTCACAGGGTCTAAATGTGATGACAAAATAAAGCCGGAATAATTTTTAGGAAAAATGAAGGCTAAAAGAATATACATTTTGTATTAGTATATATAACACTAAGTGATCATATGAATTAGTTATGCATGTTAGAGAGCAGCTCTCATCTAGCTGGTACCGAAGTATATATATTAATGTGCTTGTTTGATGAGTAAGTAAACTGATCAAATACCCATAGGTAGCAATTTCTAGGATTATTTATCCAAGCAGGTTCTCTTCTTTATTTGTAAAGTTAATCATGAAAATATTTTAATGTATCTTTAAAAAAATGAATGTGATTCTGTAGACAATGTCTGGAGCTGTTTAGAAAGAATGAGTAGGTGGTTGGAGAGATGGTTCAGTGGTTAAGAACACTTGCTGCTCTTCCAAAGGAGTGGAGTTGAGTTTCTAGCACCTACATTGGATGTTCCACAATGACTTATAACTCCAGCTCTAGAAGATCCAATGCCCTCATCTGTCCTTTCTTGTGCCCCCTCCTGCCATGGCATATACTTGACACAGAAGCACATGAACATAAAAACAAAATAAATCTTGAAAAAGGTTAAAGAAGTCATGTGGAAATAAAAAGAAAAGAGAGAGATAGGAGGAATTCAAAACAAACAAATGGGTAAGGATGGGGTATAGTTCAGTGCTGACTTCCATAATAATTAAGCAGCTCTGGGGTCTATCTCGAGCACCGCAAATATTTATGTTTGTATAAAATTAAAAATTTTGGCTCCTAGTTTATTAAAATTCAAGAAACTAGTATTTAATTTTCTTTTATAACCCCTCTATTTGCCTGTCTCTTAAGTATATTTTATTTTCACAACAACATGGAATTTTATTTCTCAGAAAACGTTTTATTCAATACAAAACTATATTGTTCTTAAACACATGGTGATAAATACCAACAATATAAGAAATAATTTAAATAACTATTGTTTTAATTATCCAGTCATAAAGCACACTGCAATAATTTTATCTCTAATTTAAGCAATGTAAAGCAGAATTTGTAAAGGCATAATTTATAGTATTTGAAGTATGTTTAAATTTTGACTTTTCCAAATACCTAATCTAGGCACAGAACTTTTGCAAAGCATTGAAAAGAGCAACACTGCCATCTTATGGCCTTGTTATTGAAATAAATTTTAAAGATAAACTAAAATTTTAAGTTCTTTAACAGTTTCACGTATTTATATAACAAAGTTTAATCATTTTCTCCCAAATTCCATTCTCTCACCCCCTTCCTCCCACTGGAATGCTTCCTCTCAATACGTTCACTTCCAATTTTCATCTTTTTGTGTTTGGCCCAGTGAGTGTAATTACAATTTCTTGCCTTAGACTGAGTGGGAAGTCATTTACATGATGTGATTTCTCTCAGACGTCAAAGTCTACAGGTGAAGAAAAAGGATAGATGGTAGAAGCAGTAGTTATGACATGTTTCAGTGTCAAATTTTGTAAATATTATACAGCATAATTACTTTAGTAGTCAGCATTTAAGCTACATACAAAGAAAAATCTTTGTAAAATAGTTATTTTTAATAACTACTGTTAATACTCAGATAATAATGTATCATTTATGTGGACAGTCACACAAAGCTATATTAAATGACATGCATGAAGCCAAAGAGGTCCTAAGTGGCAGATTTGGGATTTGAAATAACGCCATGCAACTGAAAACACATTTTTCCTAATTATTTAATATGTTCTCTCTAAAAATTGTGGTTTTATTAACAAATTCCAAATCACTGTAAATATTTATTTAATGCTCTGTGTTTAACTTTGGGTTAAATACTTTTGTACTTTATATAAATTTATTTCTCTATTAACAGCATTTATAAATATTTTAAGAGAAATCAGGAGCATGCCCATTGTCACAGGGCTAGTAAGTTTAGGATGAAAATTGAAGTCTTACTTCAATGACCCTGAAAGCTATAAGCCTGACATAATTTACATAGTAATGCACACACTAATATTCTAATTTGAGTCAGTTGAAATAATGTATATCTGTTCTCAGCAGTACTAAATATTACTACCTGTTTCTTTCTTCAGGAAATATTATATTAATAGAATTCCTTATTTTCTGTCCACTTTTCACACCTCCTTTGAAATCTTATTGACATCGATGTAAATCAATTGAACATTGAACTATTTGATGTTTATTCTTAGAAATGGTTATCTTTTTATTCTTGACTGCTTGGTTTTGCAAACTCATTTATTATCAAAGCTTCAATAACTGCAGTAAGTGGATAACTTCTAAATTTATAAAACAGGGAATTTTTCTGATTCTAAATTTTTACATCTTATTTTCTATTTTAATTTCTTTTACATACTTTTGAACACATATTCAGCATTAAACTATCTCAGAAGAACCGTCCGTGGATCTTCTGGCATTTATTTATTTATTTATTATTTAAATTTTATGTGTGTATGTTGTATAGCAGTTTTCTCTGAATTGGAACATTCATTTCAGGAGACAAGGGCAAGCTCAGGAGACACAGGAAGTAGAAAAAAGTTACATGTCTGGGAAAATGGAAACTTTGAAGGTGCTCAAAGGTCCCTCACAAGCTTTACAGAAGAAATAAACACATGCTGATGGAGGCAATTCTGACTAGAAGAGCTGCAGAGAGGAGAAACCTTTTGAACATCTTGTAAGTTGTTCAGATCTCCAGAACTGCAGAATTCATCACTAGTCACATATGTTATGGTGGAATTATGTGTGATACAGCTGCTTTTGTGTCATTCTGTTTCCTATAAATAACCTTTCAACCATAATCTTGTAAACAACTCCCCCCAAACCCATTGGTCTATTAAGTCAGACATTGGTGCAGTCTTTACTTTGATCTATTGTGGATTTCCTTTCTGGGGTGTGTTGCATCTTCCAGAAAATCTCTCTCCTCTTCTCTCTCTCTCTCTCTCTCTCTCTCTCTCTCTCTCTCTCTCTTTCTCTCTCTCCCTCCCTCCCTCCCTCCCTCCTCTCTTTCTCTCTGTGTGTATGTTTGTGTGATACATCTGTATATGTGAAATTGCATGTGTGTGTGTGCATGTGCACAAGGGTAAGTGCTCATATGAACAGGCCAAAGACTGATATCAGATATCTTCCTCTCTTTCTCCACCTTACGTTTTGAGACAGGATCTCTCATTAAACCTACTGTTTATGGATTCAACAGAACTACGTGTTCAGCAAGGCCCAAGGATTCTCCTTTCTCTGCTTCCCAGTGCTGGTATTCAAGTACGCCTAGATTGTTTTGTTGGTGCTGGACATCTGACCTCAGGTCCTCATGCTTGAATAATGAGTACTTTGCTGACTAAGGATCTCCCTAGCCCACATAAATTTTCTATAACAAAAAGTAAGAATTAATTCTTAATACACTGTTTTTTTATTACCTTTGTATTATTATCCACACTAAAGTGAGATGTTGCTTTATAAACTTTTACTGAAATGTTTAAAAAATAACAAATAAATACTGTAAGCTGACTCTTATTTTCCTAAAATTCGCAAGTTTAAGTCATAACCCACAATATGACTGTATTTTGGACAGATCAATTAGAAGGCAATCAAGATTAACTGAGGACATGTAGATAACTCATTAATGTGATAAAATTGCTAATTTAAAATAGAGTAATCAGAAATCTGTTTTCTGTTTCTATGTCCCTGTCCCCCCACCATCTATCTCTCCACATCAAAAGAGGATGCAATGAGAAACCAGCCACAGCCATCCACAAAATAGAAAGAGAAACCTTATCAGAAACCAAAATGGTTGGCACATTATTTTAGAAGTTCTAGCCCATATATTTGATAAAACTAGTCAATTGTATTTTGTTTTGACATATTAAGGAGATTAATATAGTACTGCAGCACTAAAATATGTAAAGAGCATATTAACACAACCACAGGTAGACATATGCTCCATAAAAATAGTAGCAGGATACTCTAATACCTCACTTTTAACATTGGACAGAAAATTCTGACTAAAAACTCCCATCAATAAACAGCAGAGTTATTTGCACTCTAGCCTAAGTGGACCTACCAAAGGTCTAAAAACCATTCCATATAAGAAATGCTAAATACACACTTTTTCTCATCAGGACATGAACTATTCTCTAGAATAAATCCTTTGATATGTTACATACCAACTCTCAATAAACTGCAAAAATAAGATAATATTAAGTATCTTTCCAACTACACACAATAAAATTAATGTAAAGACTAAAATAAGAAAAAACTTTGGAAAATATTCAATGGCATGTAAATTAAACAGCTTACTATTGAACAACTAATGGATATAAGAACTTGAGGAAATTAAAAGATTTTTTAAACACATGAAAATGGAGGGTTGGCAAGATGCTTCAGAGTTTGATATAGGTACTTCTTGCCAAGACTGATGACCATAGTTTGATTCCTAGAAACCCACATGGTAGAAAATGAGAACTGATTGACAAATTGTTCTCTGACCTTCACATACATTGTGACATATATGCATCACCTCCCCAACCACATAAATGTAAAATAAAATTTAAAAATGGAAACATACCAAGCTCTTCAGGATACAGCAAAAGTGGCAATAAGAGGAGAATTTATAACTTCATATATGCCTTCATAATAAAGGAAGAAATAGTTCAAATAAATGACTTATATCTACAGCTAGAAAAATAAAAACCCAAATTAGTAAAAGAAATTAAATAACAAAGACTGGAAGAGAAATAAATAGATGGAAGACTAAAACTAAAATATCAATGTAATGAAAAGTTAATTCTTCATAATCAAAATAAACTCTTCTATCAACGTCAATTAAAAAACTAGATCTCAAACTCAAAAATTATAAGAAAATTACAAGCTAAGTTAACAAAAACACAAATGATTGTTAGAGATCATTATGAACATCTACACCAAAAATAATTTGACAATATAGAATAATGGACAAATTCATAAAAATGTACATTTTATGAAAGTGAATTTTAAGGAAAACATACAGATTAGTAATAAGACACTAAAGTCAGCAGTAAAAAGTATCCCATTTAAGTCCAGAACCAGATGTGTCACTGCTGAGAAATAAGGAAGAACTAACACGATTACCCATTTCAATTATTCCATAATTTTATGGATGTTGAATGCATACCAGATTAATTCTATAAGATCGGCATTAGTCAGAAAAAAGAAAAAACAGCAAAAAAAAAAAAACTAAAGAAAGCTACAGCTTAATATCTTTGATCAGTATAGATGATGAAATCTCAAAAAGTAATACCAAAATGAATGCTACAAATATTAAAAAAATATTCAGGGTGGCCAAATTCAATTATGATTAGCTATGCAAGTATGGCAAACCATGTAAAGACTGTTAAGCATTGTATATTGTATCAACAAAAAGAAGGACCGAAATTCTCAATAGATGCAGAAAAGGCATTTGATGAACTTCATTATTGCTTCAGGGTGAAAAAATATCAACAAATTAAGTGTAGAATAGCAAAGTTCAGTGTAATAAAGGCTATTTGTAATAAACCTGAAGCCAACAGTACATTAAATTGGGAAAACATAAACGATTTCTCTCCAAAATCTAGAACAGGACAAGGATGCTTACTGTTATTACTTCTGTTTGACATACTAGTGAAAGTCCTAGCCAGAGAAGTCAGTCAAAAGAAAGATATTCTCACAATGTTCTTTTTCAAATGAGACTCAATTTTATCAAACACTAAAGGTGTATGATAAAACACACACACACACGCATGCACACACACACACACACATACACATTTTGTCAAAAGGAATCTTAAGGAAAACATAAACAGATGACTAATAAGACACTAAAATCAGCAGTAAAAAGTCTCCCATCAAAGAAAAGTCCAGAACCAGATGTGTTCACTGCTGAGAATTTCTGAGTATTTAAGGAAGAACTAACAGAATTGCATATTTCAATTATTCCATAGTTGTATATATATATATATATAATGTTCATAATGTTCAATGTATCACAGTCCCAATAAATCTCACATTTGTCACTTGCATATGAAGAATAATCCTTGGAAAAATATCCATAGCAATTAATACAATACAACAATAGACGTTATTTAGAGGCATTTGGTCAACATAAATCAATATTTTTGCTGCTATTTCATTTTTATTACCCTTGGTTAGTAAAAGAATTAAACAAAATTTATTTTAGAGTTTGTTTTCAAAGAAACTCTTTATTAAAATGTATGTATTCAGGGCTGGAGAGCTAGCTCAGCGATTAAGAGCACTGGCTGCTCTTTCAGAGAACCCACGTTCGATTCCCAGCATGCAAATGGCAGTTAACAACTGTCCATAACTCTAGTTCCAGGGAATCAGACACCCTCTTCTGATTTCGGGAGGCATTGCATGAACACATGTACTTACATGCATGCAAGCAATATGCTCATTCACATAAAATAAAAATAATAAACAAAATATTTAAAAATGCCTGACAGGGTCTCCCTGTAGCCCCAGCTGGCCTGGAACTCACAGAGATCCACCTGCCTCTGCCTCCCAAGT
>NW_008351466.1:8708410-8720427 GCF_000622305.1 Nannospalax galili | reverse complement strand
AAATATTACTGTTCACATCAATAGCCAGTTTTTTTTTAAATCAAGAAAGCAAATTCATTTATCACAGATACAGGATTGTAAAATAAAATACTAAGAATCGGTTGAATCAATAATATGAATTTTTCTACAGTGAAAATCATTTAAAATGCTGTAAAAGAAATTAAATAAAAACAAAATGGATAATATAATTTGAATGTTCATTGGATTGTAGAATCGATACTGTTGAAATAACATATTTGTAAATATTATCTGAAAATCCAATTCAATTCTTATCAAAACACCGATACCGTTTTTTCACAGAAATAAAAAAAAACTCAAAATGTTTAAAGAAGCACAAAATCAAATATCCACAGCCATCCCAAGCAAAGAAAATAAAGCAGATGGCATTATACGGCTTGGCTTCAAATTACACTACAGCATAGTAATCAAAAAGAATGGCAATGGCATAAACATAGACACATAAACCAACAGAACAAAATAAAGAGAGCTGGAAACAAATCCACACATCTACAGCCGACAATTTTTAAGAAAGTCCTTAAAGCATGCATTAGAGAAAGAATAGTTTTTTGAATGAATTGTGATTGGAAAGCATGCTATTCACAAACACAATTATGAATTCAGACTCCTATCTTTCATTAGATAAAAATTTACTAAAAGTGAATTTTAAGACTGAAATGTAGTTAGTGCCTGAAATTTTGAAATTTCTAGAAAAAAATCAGAATTCTTCAGAATATTGGAAAGCAAGAAATGTTTTTGAGTAAGACCCAGAACTGGTAAAAACAAAAGTAAAAATAGCTAAATGATATTATATCAAAGTGAAAATCTATGCATCAAAGGAAACAATATTCAGAATGCATTACAATATGTAGAAATAGAAAATATATTTTCAAAGTATATATCCTACAAGGGGCTAATATACAGAACCCATATTGACCTCCAATAACTCAATAGCAAAAATCCAAACTCATTTAAAAATGATCAATAGCTATAAATAAATATTTGTTAAAAGAAGCTGTTCTAGAGGCTAGGGAGATGGCTCAGTGGTCAAGAGCACTGACTGCTCTTGCAGAGGATCTGGGTTCGATTCCCAGCACCCACATGGCAGCTACGAACCATCCTTAACTCCAGTTTCAGGGGAATCCAAAGCCCTCTTCATACCTCCTCAACATTGCACTACACGGGTGCACCCACATACATGCAGGCAATACACCCATACACGTAAAATAAAAATAAAAAAATAAATACATAAAATAAAAAAGAAGCTGTTCTAATGCTCCACAGGGGTATGAGAACATGCTCATTAATTCTGATTATCAAAGAAATGCAAAACAAAACCACAATAAAATATTACCTAATCCAGTAAGCATAACTTTATCAAAAGACTAAATACAGTAAATATTGGTGAGGTTGTGGAGAAGAGGGAAAACCTTGGACACCTTTGGTCACAACACCAACTGATACAGCAATTATGGAAACAATATGGAAGTTCCTTAAAATTAAAAAATATATAAATATGCTTTGATACATCAATCTCACTATTAGTTGTATATCTAAAACTAATGAAGTTGGTATATTGTGAACTGTCTCTACTCCCATGTCTATTATTGTACATTTTAAATAGCTGTGAAATGGAAAAAACTTAACTGCCAATTAATTGAATAATGGATAAAGAAAATGTGATGATACACACACACACACACACACACAGGAATACTATTCAGCAATATAAAGAATAAAATCCTGTCATTTGTGGTAAGACAGGTAGACATGGAGACCATTTTTCATGTGAATTATGCCAGTCACAGTAAGACAAGTATTATGTGATATTATTCCTCTGTAGAATATAAAACAATTGAAGTCAAAAATCAGTGGTTAGAATATTAGCTATAAGAGACTAGAGAGTATAGAAGACATGAGAGACTGATCTACAAGCATTGCATTATAGTTACATGGGAATAAGAAATTCTGGTATGTTATTGCACAACAGTATGACTATAGATAGGAATAGAATAGTCTGTATTTGAAAATGCTGTGAGAAAATATTTTGAATCATTTCTCCACAAAGAAATCAGGAAGAATAAATTACATTTATAAAACGAATATATTTAGTTTGACTTAAATATTATACAGCAAATACATCTTTAAAAGTTTCAGACAGTACTGTTTATAAATCCATGTTTTGTATTGTGTCATTTAAAAATAAAAACAATATGAAAACTATGACATTTTGTTATAAATGCACAATAAATCAAAAGATGAGGGTAAATAATGCCTTTATCTTAATTAAATGCCAGATTCAAGAAAATGAATACAATATCTTAAAATGAATAGCTCTGTAAAGATAGGTGCAATAGAGAATATGGATAAAGAATACACACATGGATGAACATACATGATTTGGGACTGAGTTTTGTTTTACAAAACTTAATATAATAAATTATTGATGCATATTACATCAGAATATAAGTGCATTTAATAAGTAGTGGTTTAAAGAAAAAATACAATGAAGTTATACTGAGGAAATCGGAGTTTACCATCTGATGATTTGAATGGGAAACATCACAAATAGACTCAAGTATTTGAACATTTGGTCAGCTGGTGGCACTCCTTGTGGAAGTTCATGGAATCATTACCTAGGAATTAGGAGTTGTGACCTACTCGGAGGCACATCACTGAAGGTGGTCTTTGAGAGCATTACTTCACTTGCAGTTTTTCTTCTTCTTCATCTTGCATGTGCTTGAAGATGTGAACCGTCTGCTTTCTTCTCTGGCTGCCTTCTCCTACCTTGATGAACTCTTATCCCACTGAAGTCATAAGCCCAAATAAAGTCTCCTTCTATAAGTTGCTTTGGCCATGATGTTTTATTATAGCAACAGAGAGTAGCATAGAAAAGAAAAGTAATAAAGAAGTTGGTTTTCAGAATGCAGTATTGCTCTGAAGAATCTGACCATGTTGCTTTTTGGAGCAATGTGGAAGACTGTAAGTCTGGACTAGAAAAGCAGAGATTAAAGTGTTGTTCTAGTAGAAGACTGGAAGAAAGCAGTGCCAAGAGCATTATAATTCCTGAGGTAAGCAAAGACTTAAAGACCAACTCAGCTAGAAGTGATTCCTGTGATATTGTAAACAATGTGGCCACCTTCTGTCTAAGAGCTAAGAACTTGTCTGAGGTTGAATTTAAAAGTGATGGGCTTATTTCTTTGGTGGAGGAAATTTCAAGACAGTCTAATGTTGGATCTGTGTGTGGCTTCTATGCAGGTGTACAATGAAAAAGAGCAGGTGGGGTAGAAATACAAAATGTACAGTAGAAAGCCTGATCTCAAGGCAAGATTCTACCAAGTTAAACCTTCCAGTTTGTGAACTGAGAAAGCCTAAGGGGCTCTCTGCTCCTAGAAAAGCATAACATACAAAAGCAACAGCAAATGTGATCCTAGGGGTCAAGGTCATCCTCAAGGTGGCAGCCAAACTTGGCAGTGTCATCCACTTGGCACTGGTTTTTAGAAGCATGAAAGATGTAATAGTAAAGGGTCATTGATTCTTCATGTGTTTTTTCAGAGAGGCACTGTGGCCAGGCAGTGTATGGCAGGGAGGGCCCCCCATAAAGAAGGCTCTGTGAGGCCATTGTGTGAAGCTGTGGAAGTAAAGCCTGATTTGCCATGGAAACTCAAATATGTGGAAATTCCAGGACTGTGAGACATCTGCCAAGAACATCTACTTATGGGGAGCTGAACCAGTCCAAGAATTAGATGTATGCTGCAGGTAGCAAATCTGGATAGGGTGCACCATCAAGGTGCTTCATAACTAAAGCCCAGGCATTGGATGTGGAGCAACAGGGCTTGGTGTCTCCGCTCCTGGATTCTGGTCTTGCTTTGGCTATGTACTCCCACACTATTTACCCATTCCTTCATTTTGGAATGGTAATCTATACTCTGTACCATTGTACATGCATGGAATGTGCCTTTTGCTTTTGTAGGGTGTTACTTTGGAAGTGTTAAGACTGTTGAAGTCTATAGGGACATTTAAAGTTGTACCAAATATGTTTAAGATTATGATATAATCATGAGCCCATAGTGGCCAGTGAATGGAATGTGGGGGTTTGAATGAGAAGTGTTTCCAACAGGCTTAAGTATTTGAACATTTGGTCAGTTAGATGCACCGTTTGGGGAGGGTCAGGAAATCCTAAGTAGGCGTGGCCTTTCTGGAGGAAACAAGGGGTGGGCTCTAAGAGTTCATAACCTTACCCAACTGTTAGTATCAATGTTTCTGCTCTTGTTGTCTGTGCTTGAAAATGTGAGGACTCAACTCTGTGAAATGAAAAGTTAAATTAGCATTATCTTCCATAACTTGCCTTGTTCACTGTGTTTTATCATAGGAATAGAAAAGTAATCTCTCTCTCTCTCTCTCTCTCTCTCTCTCTCTCTCTCTCTCTCACACACACACACACACACATACACACACACTCACACACACACACACACACACACACACACACACACACAATTTCTTTTCTGAATCAACCAGAAAGACAATCAGGTTATTGGGAAAATGGTCAAAGCCTGGGCATTTCACATTTTCACATTAGATATAATAGAGAAAAACATAAGTATATGCTTAATCTCAATAATCAGGGAAATGGAAAGCATTTAAGTTTATAAGCCACAAATGCAACTGTTAAAAATTGGCAATACAACCTGAGAGGATGTTAAACAAGTTCTCTAATTCAAAAGCATTTCAAATTTCTAATAATATATAAGCTATGAAATTTGTCATTTAAAGTACTTTAAGTATAGGATCCAGTGGCAATAAGTTTCACTCAGTTGTTGTATAACCATTACAGTCATCCATCACCACAGTTTTCTCGCCATTTCTCATAGAATTAGTTTTGGAAAGTCATTTAATAATTGGTACTGTCTATATCTGATATATTGGCATAAATTTTTTCATAATCCTCTCTTCTACTCTTTGTGCTTTTGAGAAATTGGTAGCAATGATCCCTCAACTGCTTCTATTTAAGAAATGAAATTTTGTTTCTTTTTACTCAATACCTCTCACTAAAGGTTTGTCAATATTGATACTTATTTAAAAATAATCAGCTTTTTGTATATTCTGTACATTATTCAAGTTTGAATTACATCATTTTCTTCATTTAGACTTTGTTACGTATTTTCATATTTGCATTAATTTTGGATTTTGTCATAAGTCTCTCAGCTTCTGTTCACAATTTAATGTTGTTTTCCTACTTCTTAGACTCAGTAATGTCAAATGCCCTATCATTAAACTGACGGGTATTCATCATTATTTTTATTTTTATTTTCTTATTTTTTTTTGAGACAGGGACTTCCTGTAGTCACAGATTGCCTGAAACTTCCTATTTAGACCAGGCTGGCCTCAATCTCAGAGAGATCCACCTGCTTCTGTCTCAGGAATGCTCAAAAACCAAATCCAACAAAACATCAAAAAATCATATACCATGATTGTGTTAATTTCATTCAAGTATTGAAAGTGTGATTGTCATAAACAACTTGATAAATATAGCATACTACATAAGCAGAATAAATAGTATAAACATATTCATATGTGAAGAAATCATTTTCTGACAAAATTCAATGTCCTTTCATGATAAAAGCCACAAATGAATTAGGAATAGAAGGATCATCCTGAAATGTAATATGGAAGACATATGGCAAATATACATGACAAATGGGAAAGGAGGGTGTTAAATTTGCTCTATTTATAAATTATACAATTCCATACTTACAAAACCTTGAATATTTGACAACAAAACTCTGAGGTCTGGTGAATATTTTAAACAAAGTAACACTGAACAAAATAAAAATACATATTCAGTAGTTTTACTTTACACTGCCCACTAGTTATATGGTAAACTCCAGGAAAATAATGTCAGTTTCTTAGTACACCTCCACAAATAAAATGTTTAGCAATAAACTCAGTCAAAGATGTGGGAGAATTAAAATTGTGAAGCACTGAAACAATTTAAGGTGACATTAAAAAACAGACAAATATTGTAAGTGTATGGATCAATAGAGTGAATATTCAAGAACTGACCATAGTGCCAAAAGCAATCTTCCATTTCTATGGAATCCTCAACAAAATTGGAATGATATTCTACACAGAACCAGGAATAATAATCCTGAATTTCATATGGAAGTACAAAAGAAGACATAGAATAGACTAAGTAATCTTCAAAGCATAAAAATATTTAAGCAATGTTGGCGGTATCACAATATTCAACCTCAAATTACACAAAAGAGTCATAATCACAAAACACCATAGTACTGGATTAGAATAGAGGCCTCACTTTTTCAAAATAATCTTTAAACAAGAATAAAATGTGAGCACCAAGTCACACTACTGTCTCTACATTCCAGAGAATCATATATAATAGCTGTGATTTCAATTTTGAATGAGCATCTAATGGCAGTTGATTCTCTTCTTCCAACATGATGAGCTCAAGGATGAAACTCATGTCAAGAGGCTTAGTCCCAAATACCTTTACCTGTTAAGCCATGTCATTAGCAAAAATGAATAAAAATTAAGCTAAAATACCATGAAATAAATATAAGTAGAACATTAATATGCTAAGTACATAAATGTGATAGTGTGCTAATCGCCAAATGCAAGATATATTTAATCAGCAAAAATATTCTAAGGTGTTTATTCTTTTTATCTTTATTATGAAGAGAACTAAATTAGTAAAAATAACATAGCTAGGGGCTGAAGGGATAGTTTGATGGTTAAGAGCATTTGATGCTCTTGGAGAAGATCTGGGTTCATATCCCTGCATCCACATGGCTGCTAACAACTGTTCTTAACTCCAGTTTCAGGGGATATGACACCTTCTCTGTCCTCAGGGGGTACGTGTGCACTTACGTTAATAAAGTTATAACACTCATACACATAAAAGTAATAAAAAGTAAATAAAAAGTAAATAAATAAAAATAATAACATAGCTAGTAAGTGGAGAACTTGGTTGTAAGCAGAAACTCATCTTATTCCACGCTTCCATTTTTATGTACTATGCTTTCATATATTTAGATGCATGTTTGAGTTTTTATTATTGAACAGATATGTGGCATTTTTTGTTGTCTGTGTGTGACACCTAGTACTGTTTCTAATCTTATGTATTGCAACTCTTAATCCTTGTTTCACAAAGCTATTGTGAGAATTTACTCAGACATCCTATGTAATTTAGATGTAAAATTCAAAATGCAATATATATGCTAATTACTTTAGTACTGTAAGCTATGCAATCAAGACTTGAGAAGGAAGTAATTTTCACTTTGAATGAAAGAAAAGCTAAAGCCAGAAACACTATCAGTATATACTTTACCATAGGTCTTCTGCTTGTCACAGAATTCCATAAATATATTACAGAGAGCAAATTAAATTAATAAGCCATGGATAATTTATTATGGAAACAATTACAAAAGCTTACGCAAACTAAATACACTAAGGAGGGTCTAGATAATATTTAATTTTAACACTTCTTATCAAGACACTAGTGAACACTAAAAGTCAGAATAACCCTTGAAATCTTTGTTTTCAATTTGCATTCAAATTTTGTTGACACTCTTATTCTATTTAATATTTTTAATTCTTTATGTTTATTTTTATGGTTAGGGATCTTTTGCCTGCATGTACACTGTGCACATGTAGAGACCAGCAGAGGGTGTCAAAACCCCTGGAATGGAGTTATGAATGATTGTTAGCCGTCATGTGGGTGCTATGAATTGAACCCAGGCCCCTTGCATGAAAAGCTACTGCTTTTAATCACTGAGTAGTCTCTCCAGCCCTATATTTAACGTTTGAGTTCTCTTTCTTTCTTTCTTTCTTTCTTTCTTTCTTTCTTTCTTTTTCTTTATTTCTTTTTCTTTTTTTTGGGGGGGGGCAGGACCTTGCGATTTAGAATAACATGGACTTGAACTCCCAGCCATCCTCTGCCTCTGCTGTGCCTAACATATACCTAATCATTCTTTTTCTAGATGGTTATCATTGGAATAGTTAGAAAACAGGCTTTTACACCCTTAGTATCTTAAAATTTATATTTTATTTTAATTAATACATTGTATATAATAGATAACACCTACAATAAATTAGAAATTTTGCAGGGCCATATATTGACTGGAGCCAAGCAATTATCCTTATATAATATAGGGACCTATTTTTCCTAAAAAGGCAAAGAATAAGCTGAGCGATATGTATAAAAGAAATTTAAAAGTTCAAAAATAGATCTGCTCCAGAGTATTACAAATGGAAGAACCCAAAGAGAACTTGTGTTGCACTTCATCAAAACACAACCTAGAATGTGAA
This sequence comes from Nannospalax galili, assembly GCF_000622305.1. Taxonomy (NCBI): domain Eukaryota; kingdom Metazoa; phylum Chordata; class Mammalia; order Rodentia; family Spalacidae; genus Nannospalax; species Nannospalax galili. Next base: position 8,712,099 of record NW_008351466.1, on the reverse strand, counting down.
AGATATTTATGGAAATGATTTCACAAAACCTGAGTGGCACATTTCTTCAAGTATTGGCCAGTTTTAACACTCAGACTGAGTATGAAGGGTAAAGCAATGAAATAAATGCTTCCCCTGAAAAATATTTGAAAAATTGTATTTTATTTTAAATTCAGACTCTATTTTCATATATATTTTAAAGTACATACAGCTAAAGGATAAGACATACACTTCCTATAACAAATTCTGTTAAGCATAATATGTTGGATTTTTGCCATACTTGAAATAATATCTAAAATCAGGGATTTGTTTATTGTAAAATGGTATTCTAAGTATGATAATATTGCCAGGTATGAATTACCAAATGAAAGAATTATGTAACTCCAACTTTAATTTATTCTTATTGACTTAATATCAGTTAATAGACTTTCACATTTTTTCCACAAGTGCATAATAATCTAAACAATTGTTGGAATCAATGAAATATCTTTAAGTGATTGAACAAATTCTGCCACAACAAGTGGATCCGTAGATTTAGGCATCGTTTATTAACTTAGCTGTTTAAAACAAAGAGATCATGTTTTAAACAAGTTGACAGAGATATCATGTACATTATGCACTAATGTTTTAAATTAATCATAATGGACCTCCCCCACCCCATCTCTCCTCCTAGACTGGGCACTGGCCCATTTCTTGTCTTGGCATCCCTGACTCCTGGGCTGACTCTTGACCCAGACTCCCCACTCTTTCCTGATACTTTGCATCCAGACCAACCCAATTCCTCCCTGTAGTTCCTGCGAGCCCTAGGGCACTCTTTCCTCCCCCCTCCCACCTCCCTTTGCATCCCTGGTCAGCACAGCCACCAGCTTCCTGGGGCCAGGATCTTTCCTGGGTAAATTCGGTGGTGCCCACTGCACCTTGACTCCCCCAACCTCATTCACCCTTGCAGATCCCCCACCCCATCTCACCTCCTGGCCTGGGCACTGCCCCATTTCTTGCCGTGGCACCCCAGATCTCTGGACAGACCTCTTCTCCCAGACTCCATACTGATTCCTGATCCTTTGCATCATGTTATACCCAATGTATCCCTTTAGTCTCAGGGAGCCTTCGGGGACTGTTCCTTCCCTAACCTCCCTTTGCATCCTTGAGATGATCATCCCCTCATCTTTCCTAGGTCCTGCGCCCAGGCCAGCCCACCCCCCAAATTCCTGAGACCAGCATCTTTCCTGGAGCCTTCGGGGACTGTTCCTTCCCTAACCTCCCTTTGCATCCTTGAGATGATCAGCCCCTCATCTTTCCTGGGTCCTGCGCCCAGGCCAGCCCAGCCCCCAAATTCCTGAGACCAGCATCTTTCCTGGATGGATCCAGACCTCAGAAGAAAACCTGAGAGCATCTGATCCTCATCTGACTTGGGCCTCTGTGGGAAGTCCTGAAGTGAAAGCAGTTTGTCCACACTAATATGAAAACAAAAGAGAGAACTTAAAGCCTAGACCAACCAAATTTTCATGCCAAGCAAGTAAACCACATAAAGTTTACAAAAGGAAGCAGACATAAACTCAACAAATGAAGGCTTGAGTCTCACACAAGTATCCCCACCAAATATCAATATGCTCTAGAGGAGTAAAATGAGACGCCCCTAGAGATAATGTAGGACATCGAACTCAAAAGAAGAATTATGAACATGATAAAAGAATTCAGTGAATTTAAAGAACACACAAAAAATAAATCAAAGAACTGAAAGAAGATAGGGATAAACTTCTGAATGAATTCACAAAAGAGTTAGAAATAGTGAAGAATACTCAGGCTGAAATGAAGAAGGACAGGAAACACTCAGTAAACCAATTAGAAACGACAGGAGAAAGCCTCACCAATAGGATGATTGAAATGGAAAACAGAATATCAACATTGGAAGATAAAGTAGACAAATTAGACCACTCAAACAAAGAGTATGGAAAATTTAAGAAAACACAAGAATGGAATATGCAGGAGTTGTGTGACACCATAAAAAGCCAACTTATATATCATAGGCATACAGGAAAGAGAAGAATCTCAGGATAATGGTATGGACCATATCATCAACACAATTATAGAAGAAAATTTCCCCAAATTAAAGAAAGACATGTCCATATAAATACAAGAATCATATAGAACACAAAATAGACAGGACCAGAAAAGACACTCTCCATTGCAATCATAGTAAAAACACTAAACACAGTAACTAAAAGTACCAGACCGGTAGAACTAACTTTCTTGGTTGTTTAACAGACATATTTTGAGGCCTATAATAATTTGGTCAGAGGGACATAAAGGAAACATTTTGCTCCATGCCCTCCTAGTCGATTAGTTCCGGGGGACTATGAACACCTCTCAAAATGTCCTGTAATGGTAGTGGGTCACCTGTGCTCTTGATCAAGGAGGCCGAGGAGACCCCACCAGATGGACTTGAACCAGTGTCCAGTCTACAAAGAGGAGGGTCAACACAGAAGAATCATTTCCTCCATGCTTCCAAGCGAAGCCAACCATGGTCGAGCAGGACCTTTGACTTATCTTCACATAGGCAGAACTGATAAAAGAAAGGAGCCAGGGGCTCCTCCCAAGCCCATGTGACCCCTGAGGAACAGATCCTCAAATGACCATAAGAGTAAAAATAAATTGGTTTATCTGGGCCAACTGTATGACCTTAAACACCAAAAGGAAAGTATAACCAAAGATTAAAGGGGCCAATATAATTTCTTAAGAGTCCATATGCATAGCTAAAGGCTACATAACAACCAACAATGCCAGACAGACAATACCTTCTTTTGAGTTGTTGCCCAGGGTGGCCAAAGGGACTTCCAGATAGTAACCCAGCATACAACTGGGAAAATGAACAGCAGACCCCAATCTTTTCTAAGGAATATTGACAACTACTTACTGCTAGATGAGGAACAGCTGACCCTCCTAAAAAAAAAAAAAAAAAAAAAGGACCTCTAGATAGGCTGACTAGATTTACCAGAAGGGCAAGTAATGGGGAATGGCCAGGGGTGCCAACAACACAGCAGACAGTATCAGGGATATCAGAGTATAAGGGCTGTAGTGGGGGGAGGGAGGCTATGGGAGGGTGCTATCTGGGAAGTGTGTGTATAGTTGAATGAGATGGTTTGGGATGTTCTTTGTGATACACACACTCACACACACACACACAAATTCAACAAATTTTTAAAGGATGTATTATGTTTGAGGAGGAGGCATGGAGGTTTGTGTCATGCTGATTGGTAGAGGTGGTGGACGATACATTTGAAGTGTGCCCGATGACTTTGTAGACATACACAGGTGCCAAAGATCCAAGTGCAACTGAGTATGACTGGTAATAATCAGAGACATACAGATTGGAGATGCAAGTGCCAACATCTCAGTGTTTGTAGCAAAAACAATGAGTCTTTCTACAAGGAACAGTGTATTCTAAAATGAAATGGAGATCATTTTTAAAGTTTAAAAACTCATCCAATTTTATGTCTTGCAGGGCTTATACTGAGTTCAATAATATATAACTATATTAATTCAACTGTGAACCTAGAAATTTGCACCCACTTCTTAAAGAGATGTACTCTTGCTATGGAGTATGTTACTGAATATGTTAAAGCTGTAGTGAAAAGCTTCTAATCATGTAGTTATTAAAAATTAAAAAAATACATAATACCTGGGAAGTGGGTATATAAATAAATAAAAAA